>NW_007578873.1:82916-101791 GCF_000690725.1 Stegastes partitus
ATGAAGAAAATATGTGCTTCAGATTGTAGTGCTGCCTTTAGATGATAATAATATTCTACTGAACGGACTTGAACACTTAATTGGTCTCTCACACAGTTCCTAAAGATGAAGTAAGCGATTCTAATCCAATATAGTTTTGTCAGTTTCAGTAAATATCTCCTCATAGTCCGCTAGCTGTTTGTTATATCCAGTAATATATCTCTGTGAGCCTGTGAATGGGTACACTGCTATGAACAGCTTGATTAGAAAACCATCTCTGACATAAGGCAGTAATTTCACTTCATACAGCTGAATCAGGGAAACAACAAGTTCCCTGTTAGTGGAGCAAAAACCGAGAGAGAAAAACTGTCCATTAACTGAAATCATTCACACTAATCAGCAAAAAACAGGTCAAAGACTTAACAACAACCATGTATTTCTGCAACTTCTGTACTTTTAAGATAACTGGTGCAATACGTCAAATCAAAGCATGTTTCACCAAAGTACTGTATGTGTTATAAAAACAGGTACCAACAAGAATGTGCAAAAACCCAAGACAGAAATGAGAGTAAAATGAGTAAAATCAATTTGGAGAACAAATTAAAATAAATATAAAGCACTCCAAGAAGCAAGATAGAACAGCAACAACAGGAATGTTAAAGGCTGTTTTAAAACTTTGAAGCTGCCACCGCAAAGGTACGATCTCAATTAACCACCAACTTCAGTTGTGAAATAGTTAAAACAGTTGTTCTGAGGATCTAAGAGGCCTCAAGGAGTAACAGGGACAAGTGTCAACCCATATATGGCTTCATAAACAAATAAATTAACCCTAAAATCAAAAATAATAACATTTAGGTTTCACTAGCAAGGACCACGCCATCGATTTAAAGTTTTATTGGATGCAAATGAGCGCTATGTTGATAATGACAGAGTCGAACAGATGCGTTGTGGGGAAATCCTTAGTCTGAGATCAGCGGTGGCTCCTGGGCCAGCAGACGCCCAAAAAGCGTCTCATAAGAATGAAAGAATCGAGGGTTGGAGCAAATGAGAAGCAGATACATGGTGGTGCTGAACCCCTCAGCTGGAGGCTGCATCAATAGGTAAGGAGTGGCCAGAAAACATGCTAGGACTCTGGACGCTGTCAGGACTTGTTCAAAGTGGAAGAGGAATCAAAATAAGGTTTCAACTTGACCAATCTCTGCAACAAACTGAGGGTCGGAAGGCAAAGCATCCTGAGATTTTCTGGTTTGCATATAATGTACCATAGATTTGTAAGGGTTTAGGTGTTAATCTAGTTTGAAGTATAATAGGGCGTTGGATTACCCGCTTGATTGGTCTGGCTTAGTTTGAGTGGATAGACAAGGCAGTGTTTCGTCGATGGAGGAAGGTTGAACACAGGATGTGGAAGAGGATGGCGATGAGGTTTGAACTCGACTTGTTGGTCGACTATGCAATGAACTCTGTGTGTCGCAGGAACAAAGGAAGGCCAACAGAAACGCTGATTCTAGAGTGCCAGAAGGTGAAGTTTTCTATTTACGGGTCATCCTACATTCCAATCCTAACTTATGGTCATGAGCTCTAGATGGTGACAGAAGAACAAAATTGCAGGTACAGCTGGTCGAAATGAGTTTCCTTCATATGTTGGCTGGGTTGTGATGTAAAGACTGAGACAGATCGAGGTGGTTGCCATCTGGAGTGAGCTTGCTGTGGAGTTGCTGCTCCTTCACGTCAGATGGAGTCAACTGAGGTGGTTCGGACACCTGATTTGGATGCCTCAATGGCGGCTTGCTAGCGTGGCCAATGGAGGTATGTGCCACTGGCATCTTTTGCTGGAAATTTAAACAGAAGGTTGACGTGGATATGATAGTGGGACAAACTGGTGACCCAGTGACAGAAGTGTGAGAACCAGACTTCTGACAATGTAAAAATGGGCCAGTGAAATGGACATCTCAGTGCCAGAATGAAAGCAGAATTTGTTGAATGGAAGGATAGAGATGAGTGAAACTGGCATTCTGGTGCCACAAGGAGCCGAAATTGCTTAGCGGGGTATAGAGATGAGTGAAACTAGTATCTCTGTGCCAGAATGAGAGCTAAAGTTGTTGAAGTGGAGGATAGAGAAGAGTGAAACTGGAATCTCTGTGGGGGGGAAGTAGCTAGTGACACTTGCATCCCGGTACTAGGAATCAAGGCAGAAATGGATCACTGATGTGGTATGCAACAGTTGTGAGGGCAGGCCAGTCAAGATTGACCGTTGCTGCAGAAGAAGCAAGTGTGCAGGTATCTGCACCGAGGCATGTCCTAGCTGGCTAGGCTAACACTGTTGCAGATAGCTTTTCCTTGTAACTGAAGCTCTGGTTTTCCTTTAGGTCGATGCCTTGTGGCAAGAGCATGGGAGTGGGAAGCCTTGTGGCCTTATGAATAGCAGATAGTAGTGATGCTGTTAAGTGAAGATGACTAAAAGAGGAATTGTGAACAGTACATGTGGTGACTGAGTAACTCAATTATCCTCGTTTGTGAAGTATTAAAAATGAACGTGCTGAAAAAGGTGCAATGACACAGCCTCTAGTCGCAACGAACCAGTAGGTGTCTTGGATGAATTGTTGGAGGTGAGCTGTTGCAGTAGAGGCAAGCTGAATGTAAGAATGATAGATGCCTGCGTCTCAGAGATGAAGGGCGAGGTTGAGAATTAGAGTCAGGTTGTTGTTGAACTCTTGTACTATAAGTTGTGGGAGAAAAAAAGAAGTTGCTGGTAATAGGGGATGGAGAGGGGGAACTGGCAACCAGGAGTAAATAGTGAGAGACAGAGAGGTTGCTGGGGTGTGGGATGGGGAAAGTTGAGCTGGCAACCTGGTACTGATAGCAAGGGAGAGCGAGACAGTTTGCTGGGAATGAGGGATGGATGCAAGGAACTGGCAACCCATTAGCCAGAAGTTGCCGTAGGGGTGGAGCTGGGAACAAGTTGCAGTAGGTTGCTGGTAGATAGGATGAATCACACCTGGCAACCTGGGCAGAGCTACGGAGAGTGTGGTGACATCATGCTTGGGTGCTGCCTCTGAAGGAGAGGATTGTTGTGGTTTATCATGTATTGAAAGCTCAGAGTTTGTCAGAAGTGGTAATAGTTTGACTCTGTTGTCAGCGAGGTGGCAGGAGACGACTTTCTGTTAAGCTGTCTGAAGGCTAATAGCGATCTGGTTGAAGATTTCATGAGGAGGGACATCGTCTGTCGGTAATATGGCTCCGTGATGAAGGTTTCTGGGTGCATTGCAAGAATGAGACGGCTTCTCTGGAGGCTTGCCTGCTTCAAGCATAGATGGTGCCTCTCTAAAAATAAAAAAATAAAAACTAAACTAAACAAAAAACAAAACTGGGAGGAGCTACGAATAGCGTGATGACGCCACGCTCTGGCGCACAGCGTCAGCAGGAAGAAGGATTGTTGTGGTTTATCACGTGATCTAAGGTCCGGAAGTTTGTCAAATGTCTGAATAGTTTACCTTTCCTATCAGCGCGGTGGCAGGTAGAGACTTTCTCTTACTGCTCTCTAACAGTTGTGGCGACAGTGGATTTCCTGTGCAGGAACATTGTCAGGAGAGCTATCGCGCCATTTTTTTTTTCGGACCCGGTGGGTTCTGTGGACGCTCGCCTGCTTCGGACATCAGCGCTGGAGCGAGTAAAAGTTGCGGAGGGAGTGATTAGGGTTCGGTCTTCCCTCAGAAGAGCCTCCCTGGTTGTGGCTGGGATCGAATGAGGAGCGTCTGGAGGACGGAGAGAGGAGTTCTGGTTGGAATCCAGTAGTCTCTTCGGGACGGTGGACGCGGGTGATGGCGTTTCTGGAGGGACGCCGATCCCCTCGTCTCTCTCTCCATGTTGTGGATGAGGCTGATCGGCGTGGAGGAGATGTGGAGCCGGGCTTAGTGCTCCCTCATGGAGAGCTGGAGGATGAGCGGTCCGTGGTGAGTCAGAATTTTCTAGAACTTTCAGACTGGCGACGCGCGTGTAAGAGGTGGTGTGTGTACACGAGAACGAACCAGAGCGAAGGTGGTGTAAGAACCGGAAGTGGAGGGACTGAGGTTTGGTCCTGCTCCTGAACTATTTTTTTTTTAAATTCTCCATTTAATATTGGACTCATTCCTTACAAAAATAAGAAATAAAAAATTCCTCTTAAGGGATAAATCAAGATTTTTTTAAATGTCTCTTGGTCTGTTCTCATCGCCACAGAGTACACTTGCTTTCAAAAGGAACAATAAAGGTCAAATAAGTGATTAAATAAACCAACTTGCAGAATAATACCAACAACATTTTATGTTTCACAGACACAATGTTTTATATACCTATACCAACACATTTTTTTGTGTGTTGCTGCAGAACTAAATGAATGATTTTCTGCCAGATTTGTCTCTTTTATCAGTTTCAGTGGCCGTAGTTTCTACCTTTTATCTTCCACACTAACACACATTCAACAGATTTGCTCCCAGATTGCAGTGTTTTGTTTATCTTACTGTCATCGTGGCTCCTCTTGCCCTCGGCGTTGGGTTGTGGGATTCCCAGCAGGCCGCTGATGGAGTAGGTGGAGCCCAGAGAGTCGGACTGTGGCGACTCTGGAGGGGTGACTGCTGAGCTGGGGACTGAGAAAAAAAAAAATCAAAGATGGACAGCTTTGAGACAGAGAGCGGAAACGATACTGTACACCTCAGCGGTCTTTGTTACTACAAAGGTCATGAGCTTAATCCTGGAGAACAATGAGCGGACTCTGTCGTTAGCCTTAATCCTTCCCATGATAATGCTCCCAGATACGGACGATGATACACATTGTGTATGTGTTTGTAAATGGTGCAGACTTACTCAGTGTTTGTCCTGGACTCAGGCCTTTTCCATCCAGAGGGAGATTAAACGGCTGCTGGACCTTTGTCCGAATTATTCTGCAGCAAAAACAAATGACATTTAATAACACCTTTAAATGCTTTAGAGAAGCTGTAAGCAAATCAGAGTTGAATGAATTTATCTTTAGAAGAAAGATGCTGGTTTTACAGAACCAATAACAGTCTCTCCTCTGTTTGACATCCAAGAAGCTGCTCAGCCAGCAGAGCCACAGCGCCACATTCGTACCGCTAACATGATTTCATTCATAATTCAGTTTGTCACCTGTTAATGGAGCTCACGCTGGGCACCGTGTCGCTGTCACACACTCCCTCCGCCAGCAGCCGGTCTCTGATTTCCCAGGCAAACATGGTGGGATTCTGCCTCTTGTACTCCGCGATCTTCTCCACGACCTTCGGGGTGGCCACCTTGGGCTTGGAGCCACCGATCACGCCGGGTTTGATGCTGCCAGTTTCGTAGTAGCTGCAAGGAAAATGATGATTGTGTGTGAAAAAAAAAAAGACTCTTTCAGCCGTAAGTTCATTCTTGGCTGTCAGACAAACACACCACCGGCGTGTCCTCGATAAGTAAACACGCTCTCAGAGGCCAGGAGAGGCTGGTTAGCGGTAACAGGAGGTTGAGCGAGGTGAACTCACCGTCCCAGGATCTTGCTGACGCAGCCGTGGCTGACTCGGAGCTGCCGGGAAATGTCGCAAGGCCGAACCCCCTGGTGGGCCATGTCCACGATGCGTTGCCGGATCACCTCCGGAAGTGGGCGGCCATTAACAAACATTCCACCTAGTTGGTTAAGACCCCCATGACCTGGGGGAGGAGGGGGGATGAACACTCATAAATGTCATGGAACCTGAGACGTGGCAGCTAGAAAACTAATACACACCTGGACACACACACACACACACATGCATGTTAGCCAATAGGTTTGGGAACTCTACATTTGATCGCAAACCAGAAACTCCAGTTTGGAGCCATAAAACCATGTCCACATGGTCACAGATAACTCCAAATGTGTTGCCAGTGGATACGTTACACACACACACACACACTGGACATTCATACCAGAATTCAATTATTGTCTAAATAAAATGCATCTTTAGACATTACATTTGGCTTAAGGTGAAGTATTTAAGCTGTACAGAGTAAAACTAATTAATTTCCTCTCTAAGAATATCACAATGTTCCTAAAAAAAAGTGGCAAAATTATCTACATTTTTCACGATTGTTCTTTTTTTTTTGGACTGATTGTCAGATGAATCTTCATAAACAGCAGCTGTGTCAGCGTGTCAGCAGTGTAATGAGGTTTTACATTAAAAGCGTTAAGGAAACATTAGAGGAAGAACGCAGACAGAACGGAGTGAAACGTTCACTTCGGTAAATAAACAAGACAAAGGTGATGTTTCTGTTTTTCACAAGGAGTGGTTTGCATTCATTTTTTAACTGAGACTGGCCAATAAAGACGGATCAAACTAAAACTTTCATACATTTCATAAATTATAATATTTTATTTGGATCAAAACTATGTAAAGAAATCTAGTTTTATGTATTTAGAAGGTGTTCTATTAATCAAAGTATTTATTGTAAAATCTCTCAAAACAGAGAAAGTCAAACTACAAGGTTTTTTCTGAATTGTTTAAAATCTAAATTTGCCTTCAAACCATTTCTTTAAAACTGATTATTATTTGATTATTCTTTCAGCTCATTTTAAATGATACCTGCAGGCTTATTCTCACAATTCTCATTTATATGCCACTAATTTGTGTGAAGGGCTGAAACATGCTTTTAGAGATGAGATATTTTAGAGAAGTATTTCAATTTGAAAATAATAAAAAATAAAAATAGATTCTCCTTATTTTTCATGTATACATTTAAAATCATTCGAGCTCAAATGAATTTAAATGATTCAAAACAAATGGAATCTCAACAGAATCCACTGTTTTAGCTGTATTTCTATTTATTTCATAAGCACATTGCATTTAATGTTTTTATATTATAAAAAAAAAATAAGGATGAATATCTTTATTACTGCATTTCCTCTTTGACATATATAAATATTTGTGAATGTGTTTTATATACTAAAAATATTGTAAAATCACTGGATAACTGCAAAAATAGAAGCTGTCAGTGTAATGCTTGATCTGCATAAATGTCAAACGCGTTGTTAAAAAATGTCCACACGTGTGTCCAAGGTGCTCCTTCAAAAGAACAACCAGCAAAACCATCAAACGGCCTTTTTTTTTTTTTTTCTAATTCCTGGTAAACAGCGACAGACAAAGCAGCAGCAGCAGCAGCATCCTCTCTGTGGACTGCACGCTGGTGGCTCCGCAACAACACCATCGCTTTTAATTTAACCCATTGAGCCACTCGCTTCTCTGTCAGCCTTTTCCCAGCTTTCATTTCCACATCAAACATCAAACAGGGGCCGGACGAGGCCGAGAGGAGGGGAGGGAGGAGGAGAGGGAGGAGGGGGGGAGGCAGAGGAGGGAGGGAGGGAGGAGGAGAGGGGAGGATGGCAGCCTCTATTAACGCTGCCAGCGGAGTGTGGAAAAAAATCTCCCCGCCAAGCTTCATCAACCTGCAGGATATTAAAGCGGAGCAGCCCCCGGGGGTGGGGAGAGAGGGAGAGGAGCGCGCAGCGTGTACGCGCACAGACACGGCGCGCGCGCACAGGAAAACAAAGCGAGAATTCATTGCGACAAACTTTTTTTTTTTTTTTTGCATTTAGATGATTTCCAACTGAAACATAAAGTTTAAGCTCCTGCTGTTCTGTATGAAGACAGCAATCCTCCCTGTGAGTCACATGTGTGTATTTCTAATTTAAGTTTTTACAGATAATATTTGGTTCAATGATTTAATTTGTTCATAACCCAACAAAACTTCACTTTATCGAGTTTGCATAAATATCTGCAAAATCTATGTGGAACCAAGAGTTTTTGAATATTTAATCGAATATTTGAAGAGTTCATTTGCATCTCCATCATTGTAGATTTTCAGAAAATGTATTTTTTTGTTGTTTGCTTGAGATAATATCAATCAAACTGAAGTTGACTCCGTAGAAATGACATGACGAAAACAGAGATAACTTAAGTTTGATTGATATTATCTCAAGCAAACAACAAAAATTTTTTTTTTCTGAAAATCTACAAAAATGGAGTTGTCTGTTTTTGCAAATTCAATTCAATTAAATATTCAAAACCTCTTCATTCCATGTAGATTTTGCAGATATTTATGCAAACTCGATTGTCTCAGATAGACGATGGAAAAGTGGGTTTTTCTGGAGGAATTATCTATTTTTGCAGATTAACACTTTATTTTGTCATGTAGTTCGACTTGAAATCAGCCCGATGTGGTGTCCAGTACGCACGTATTTATCAAATATTTTAAGGCAGCTTTTCAGAGTTATGTAATATTTGACATTTTCCAAACTGGACCCCTCCAGGACCTCCGGGTCGAGGACCTTTTGACCCCCCGCTGTCGACAGATCTGGGTTTATGACATTATAATGCAGCTGTGAGCAGGAGTGAGGCTGTGAGGTCGTGTTTAGGCGTTAGATCATGTCCACAGCAACAGATCCTGTGAGGATATGTTTTGGATTCATCCAGCTTAAGAACCACATGGATAAAATCAGTTTATATCTGACTGAATTATGGGAAGTTAGAAGCTATTTATTATAAGTGTATTTTTTTCCAAACTTGAAATAAGATCAAAGAAAATCAAAGTGGAAAAGTGCATCTTAACAGATGAATCACATGGAGACGGATCACAAGGTTTCTATTCACCTGTCTTGGAGAAGATTTGTACGATCTTACTGTTAATGCCAGCAGAAGTCAAATGACGCTCAGACAAACTGTTTATCTGAAGAGAGGAGTGTGAGAGCAGCAGGCCAGCTCCACTTGTGTATTTACCTCTTCCAGTGCTACTGGACATATCCCTGAGTTTCTGGTCCTCGCTCCACCAGCTGAACGTGACGCTCTCCTCCACGCTGTCCCAGTTAAAGTGTTGTCACTGCGCGTCCTCTCTGGTCTTTCATGAGTGTTCTCCCGAGTGATCACAAGCTGCAGGACAGCAGGGGTTTTTATTAAACTGCCTGTTCGTCATACGTGAAGCCTCAGACAGAACAAAACGCTCAGCTGCTTTTCCTCCGAGTGCCTTCATGACATCCCCACTCGCAGCTAAAAGACACCCTGTGACACTGTTGTCTCGACACCACTGTCTTGTGTTTCTTCCTCTTTATTAATGACGCGAGCAGCAGACAGCGAGGCCTGTGCATTTGTGCAAAAAAAGCTATCATCATTTTGGGAAAAGATTAAAGCTTTTCCTCCCCTTCAGCCATTTCAGATGACTGCTCCCATTAAACATAAAATTTCCCTTCATTAAGCGCTTTGTAATTAGGATTGACTGGTCTCATTAATCTCGTTTTAATGATTGAAGACAGTAAATCTGTTTTATTTTGGGTTCTGAACCACAAAATCAAGGAGTGATGTCATAGAATTATTTTATGTGGCGCTGGTGAGAGAGGAGAAAGTGAAGAGTGAAAGTTTAAGGATCACTCTTCAGGAATGTGTTTATTAATCTAACAAAATTAATATTAGATATAGCCTGGAATTAAGTAAAGTAAAATATCATGAGGGCGACTACTTAAAAAGCAGGTGAACAGAAGTGGAACAAAAATGACTTTTCGTACAGATCTCGTAGCTGCTTTTGATTTATTCCACCAAACGGCTGGTGAAAATACAAAAAGAGAAAAAGTGTGAGGGCGTTAAGAGACGAGCCACATCATCAGGATCCTAACTCTTAACTAAAAGACGTTAAATCTGCTGTAGATGTGATGGCTGGCGGTTGTTATTGGCCATATGTAAGCCTTGTTTACAGGCTCCATCTGCTCAGCTGCACTTCTCCACTCTGCTGAGAGCAGGAGGACCGCGAAAAAAACAAAAAAAACAAAAAAAACAAAAAAACACTGTGTGGTAATTTATGTAAAATGAGACAGAGGCAGCACCTCAATTAATGCAAGGACTCAGAGATAAACCTGCTGGGAATTCCATATTAATTGTGGCAATTATATGATGCCTGGCTTTGGAGTGCATCACACAGGAGACAGGAAGGATTAAAAGTTGTTGAAGCCACTTTTAGATTCTCTGTGTTGGGTTTTAAAAAGTTACCGTTTCCACGTGCTGCATGGGTGGCACCTTTTAAAATTAACCAAATAATTAGCAGGCTGTCACATGGTTTAATGAAAGACACTCTGACAGGCTGCAGGTTTGCTTCCACAGTGTCACTATGAGAAATAAAACCTGCTGTGCATCGCCACATTTAATTAAATTCAGTATTTTGATGTTGGCGTGTGGGAGAAAACTCAGCTGGAAGCTCTTCATTTTTGTAGGGTATTTATTGAAAAGCATGTTGTTGTTTAATTTTATTTTTTTTTAGCTGAAAATCTATTTGCGTTTGTTCACAAGTTAGAAAACGTGCCACCTTTTGTGAAATGCAAAATGTGCCACACTTCAGTTTTTAAATTTGTCACAATTGAAATATAAAATAATTTAGAAAATGTTGGGCCTGTTTGATTAAGACACAGGGTGAGATTTTTTACTGTGCAGCTACATAAATGTGTTTTATTTATTTTAGGTCTGATTTTTTTGGAGGACAAATTAGAAACAAAAAAAGAACAAAGCAGCTTCTTGCATCCACAAGTTAAGCAATGTGGTGTTAATATAAGTTGTGTTATTACCAGGTAATCTAATCTTGCATTTTAAAAAATAATTCTTAAAGGTTTTCAGGGTAATTTTGAACACAGATTTCTGGAGGATCATGTGGAAAGCTTTACTGAATTCACAAAGTTTAGCAGATGGAATTAAATAAGGAAATAAATCAGAACTATTTACACTGAGTTGTGTTTTTTCCGGTTAATTTTAGGAGCAGAGAAAATTTAAAAAGTGCCATGTTAGATTTAATTCATCGCAGTTATTCTCACTTACACTGTTTGTGCGCAACAGCCCAAAATCTGGAATCTGTCCTTGAAAAAACTTTGCTCTTCGCTTTACTGGCTGCCTAATTACACCACATTTCTCTCTATTAATTAAGCTTCTTTTTCCGTGTTTCACCCAAACTAGAACAACACAAAGCCCTCGGAGTGTTTCTGGATAATTTAAGTCCCCTCTGTCAGTCCCCCCGTGTTGTCAGGACTGCGGCTCACTACGCGGTGCCCCGTGCGCACTCGCATTACGCACCGAGAGCGGTTCAGGAGAAGATCTTACCTTTCCAACGATGGAGCTCGAAATTTAAAAAAAAAAAAAAAAAAAGCAACGTTCCCTCGGAAGATATTATCCAAAATGATGGGTTCCTCTCGTGCAGTGTGTGTATATGTGTGTGTCCGGGCTGCGCTTAGAGGAGGCAGGACTGCTGTTGTGTTGTGTTGTGTGTGCGCAGCCGACACTGAGCCAGGTTTTATCCAACCGGGGCTGCGCACAGGACCGAGCCGCGCTGCTATTGGAGGAGCAGGAGGGAGGAGGTGTGGTTTTTATGGAGGCAAAAGAAGAAGAAGAAGAGGAGCAGCCCCTTAAAGTAAAAAAAAAAAAAAAAAAAAGCCAGGATGACCGAGGCTGTGTTTTGATGGCATTACACCCACTGAGCGACTGTACGGAAACACTTGTCAAGGAGACGGCTTGTTTCCATTCACCTCCAGCGACGCTTTGATTAGACTGTGTACAGGCATGTGGCGCCACTTCCACACTTCCACACGCAATTTAGCGCCTGATTTGCTGCGATGGCGCACAGTCCTCTCACCTGACAGGTAAACTGCACCTGAGTGAGGAGCGCATTTGACAGAATTTGGCAAAAAATGTGAATCACTGACCACAAAAAAAATCAAATAATTAAAAAACAAATTCAAAACTTTTTATTTTTCAGAACACTTGAGGAATCACATTTTTTAGATTTTCTAGATCACCTGATGTGATTTTACCTCTAAATCCAACTGATGTTTTCAAGCTCAGGACATATTTTTTTGACATTTAAATCTCAATAATTCACTTTGATTCCATCTGTTATGTCTGAAAACACTCCTTTGCCACAGAAAAATCTCCTGTTTTTGTACTCAGACAACATCTGTAATCAGGAATTAAATAAATAAAGTCTGATGACCTTTTATTCTGCACTTTTTTTTCTTCTTGTTTGGCACTGAGCTTACACAACAATATAAATTCGTTCTTTTCAAAGCCCATGCTGCTCTTTTCCTTAAATGAGATTAAAACTGCATTAAAGGTGAACCTCACTGCCTCTGTTATCAAGATGATTGGAATAAAACAAAACCAACTCCTGTAACACTCATGCAAGAGGAAACCAGCTTAAACAGTCTTCTTCTTTATTTTGCACTTCACTTCTTTTTGCTCCACACGCTGCACACACGTGTTAATGTGACTGAGCAGATGTCTGTTGCATGCAGAGCTCTCGGATGGATTCAAACGACTTGAAGCCACTTAAAAATGTCACCGTCTTTGCACCCTGCGTGGAAACGGGGCCTGTGTACGTGCGCGACGTCCCACCGGGGAGCCAGCATCCCGGTGAGTTTAAAACGCTGTTAACGTTGTTCTCACAAGCCTGTAAAACAAACACGACACCTCTGATGACAGTCACGCAGGGCACCGTGTCGCCTGGATCGTATAAAGGCTGGGTTTATTCTGCCATATGGACTTTGGAGATCTGCGAGATTCCTTTCTGCTCTGTGCGCCAAACATCTGCCAGAATTTAATTATAATAATAATAAAGAGAATAGAGGCAAGTTGCAGCTCTTATCTGCTCAGTTTGTGATTGAAGTCTGTCATAGTCTCAGGACAACAGGGAGGCTGTTTTAATGATAAATAAAACTGTCAAGAGATTAAAGGGAATCATAGCATCAGCTGGAAACGGAGACAGTCCTCCTGTAAAGTGACCAAAACGCGCAGGAGAGGGAAAAAAAAGCGCCTGAAGGGAGAAGTGGCACAAAAAAGACAAGAGAGGTTATCGAGAGTTTAACAAGGGATTAAAACTCACTGATTTTTATCTATCGCGATGATACTGAGAATTAAAATAGCGCGTAATTACCCGGGTCCGCTCGCCAAAGGCCACGACTCACACCCGCCCTCAGTCCGCACCGTCAGGAACTCAGTATGAAGACACGACTCTAGATGTTGCCTCAAGTTCCATATTAACCCCAAACAGTTTTTTAAACGAGCTGTCAGATGAAAATTTAAGCTTATTTAAGGCACCAATAAGATGCTTTATGTAGTTAAGTGAGGAACCAAAGTCTCTCTGCAGCCCGAGAATTCTGAAATGTTGATCATTTTCTAGATTGGCTGCACTTTGGACCACAGCAGCACTAAAATAATAGTAAAAAAAACCCGCAAATATAAGTAGAAAAAACACATTTCGTTTAAATTAACGGCCTGCTTGATGTCATAGAAATGTGGAGCTACCTCTTTACACCAGAAAAGGTGTAAAAAATATTACAGGACGCACCTTTGTTCCAAAAACTTTAAACTAAATTAATAAAATAAGACAATGAGGCTGCTGAACAGGTGGCTGTAATGTCTAATTTATATCTTTATCATAGGCTTTCTACTCATAACAGAAAGGAGATGCCACAAGGTGCAGCTTCGGGGAATAAATTGCCCAAAAAATCCAGGCTGGCACACTGAATTTAGACATTTTGGTGGAGAACAGATGTTATGATTCCGTTTATCTTTTCTGAATTTTACACCAGATCTTATGTCACTCAGATTTTACACTCTTTGGTTAAATCATGCCTCATTAAAGGCGTGTTGGCAGACTTTCACTGCTTGCTTCCTTCTCCCTCCTTCAGTTTTCATCCAAATCTGAGAGTCCCATCATGGACTTTAAATTTATTGACACCAAGCCAACAAAAGAAAGTCTAATAAAAAGTGTAAAATACCTGCAGTGGAACAAGAGTCCTCACTGGAGAACACCTTCCCTCCCTGGATATGAATGACCTTATTGGATGAGTTAAACGCTTACTCAGGAGAAAACAAAAAAAAAGTCATGCGTATTCCTATTTTTTTCTCCTCTCCGGGTGTGTCCTGTTTATCTCCGGATTTACTTCCCCGAGCAAAGTTTGTGTCTCCGCAAAATAAGAAAGAAGCAGGTGACCTGCGGCGACAGGTGGCAACAAGAGCTGAGGGTAAAAGGTCACAAGAGACATTTCCGACTCCGCAGATAAGAATTCATGCAGAACTATGTTCCTGTTTGGAGTGTTCGGTTTCTGTGGGAGTTTTCCAGATGCTAAAAATCAGGTCACATGTCAGAAATCAGGTAATCCTTTAAACTCTTATATCTGTTGTATCTTATAAATGGTGGTGATTTTAGGGTAAAACCGTGCTACACTCAACATAAGAGTTAGAATAAACCCGCACAGGCGCAGTTCAGCCTCCTTACAAACAGGTGAAAGGTGTTTTAAAGACAGATTGTTGAAGGAATCTCACAGCGTTGTGGTTCCAGATCAATCAAAAAACCCCTTTAGAAATATGACAAATATTGGATTTCCATGCATTTTTATCAATTACCGGCCCAGCCTGTCTCCTCTCACCCAGAGGTGCGGCTGTGCGTCTCTCGCAGCGCGCGCTCCCGCGAGTGATGCATCGCCTCTCGCTCCTGTGCGCGCTCCCGTTAAGATAAATGCTTCCCGGGGAAAAGCATCCACTTAATGACAACTTTTATAAATCTAGCCGAGCGGCTGCGTGTCTCTTTGTGGTCAGCGAGTCGAGATGAGCCATATAATTAGGTCATAATAGGCGCAGAACCACCTCAGTATTGATGATCCCATTAGGGGAATGATTTTCGCAGCGCACAAGTGCTGAGACGTATATTTTCCACGCTGATTTCGGTTAAGAGGATTTCCCACACTGATATTCACTTGGAAAATAATTATATGTTTTGCTATAGGCTGTGAAGTATTGTTTATTCACCCACATTCCCATTTTCTGGTGTTTGTTTCTGTCTTGTTTGTGGACAATATTCTGATCTGTTCATCTTTTCTGAAGGGCCTCAGGTGTTCCAACATCTTCCTCTTAAGAGGGAGTGAAGCAGTAAGTTTAAATCAGGGCTTTTGTTTTGCAGTTTCATAGTGTGAGCTCACACTGCACTGTAAAAAATAAAATGTCAAAAAAAAAAAAAAAATGGGGGGAAAGCTGTCATGTTCAAAAACTGTGAAAATAATTAAATATATCTGGAACATAATGACATTTTTAGCTGATTTAAATATAATAAAATGCAACGATTTTATATTAAAAAAGCACTGTTTCTAAAAAATACATATTTTTTACATTATTTTACAG
Source organism: Stegastes partitus (assembly GCF_000690725.1). Taxonomy (NCBI): domain Eukaryota; kingdom Metazoa; phylum Chordata; class Actinopteri; family Pomacentridae; genus Stegastes; species Stegastes partitus. The sequence goes on from NW_007578873.1 coordinate 98,093, forward strand.
TTTTGGCCTGTTTTTTTTTTCTTTAATGTTAACTTGCAGATTAGTATTTTTCTGTGATTTTAATATGGAAAATCTGCAAAATAACAGATAATAATTATTTGTCATTTTCAATCAGTAATACATATAATTTCTTCTTTTAAATAACAGCAAATATGTACAGTAAAAAATGTTTAATTTCACACGAAACCCTTGTAAAAATTAAACCAATTTGCAGTTGCAGAAATATTTTTTTTATTTCTACTTTTTTTTGCATGTTTTCTTACAATTGAAATATAAAATAAAACTTTTTTTCTGAGATTTTACTAGTTCTTATCTGTAATTTAACAAAATGGAAAATCTATAAGTTCAAAAATGATTTTTTATTTGTATAAAATAACAGTAATATACACAGATTTTCTTTTAAACAATGTCAAATATCTGTAAAGTATTTTTTGTTTCTTTTTAAATACAGCAACAACAAAAGAAGTGTGATTTTATAGACAAATGTGTAAAAAAAAGAATTTCCATTTATACAAACACTGATTCTTGATGTTGACATTTTTTTTTGCTGCTTGGGCTTCAACATGTAAAGTATTTTTTTTGTTTTATTTTCTGTGATTTTACAAAATATTTCTGTAATTTACTAAAACTGTGAAAATCGGAACATTTAACATTTATTTATAATTTTTTAATCTGAAATATGCAAAATTTTTCTTTCAAATAATATAAACTATTTGTAAAACAACACTATTTTTTCTGATTTAAATACAGTAAAAAACTGGGAAAATCCTTAAAAGTATAGTAAATTGCCTAAATGTATATTTTACAGTGTGTGCCAATACGCCGTCCTGTCCGGAGCCCTTCTCCCTCGCTGTTACCGTCATGATGCATGCGTTGCCAGCAGCCTTTCAGCCTCCCTCCTCCCTCTCATCCTTTCAGAGCCGCCCCTCTCTCTCTCTACTCTCCACCATCTGCTGTGGCTCCCCTCCATTCGGTTCCCCTCATCTTTTTCTCCTCATCTTCCTGTGTTTTGTGCACTGTCCACCCTCCCTCCAGCTTTGTCCGTCTTGGTCCGCCCCCCCCTCCTGTCCATTGTTCCCCCTGTGCCCCCCATTTCCGCTTTGGTGTTACCCTCTGACCTCACTCCCTGCCTCCCCCGCCACCCCTTCAATCCCGCCTCGCCCTCCCCACCCCAACCGGGACCCCAAATCTTCTTGTTCTTCTCTTGACTGCTTCCCCTTTAAGTTTCTTTTGGAGGTGCTAATAACTGTTGCCAGCAAGCTCCACACAAAATCCCAGCATGATTGCTATTGTGAGGCCTACAATGGCATACAGGCGGTAATAGCCATTAGCAACAGAGGGGCTCGCATAGTGTTTAGCTGTGTTTAGCCCACATGCGACTTGGACCGGTGGTCAAACTTTTTCAATGAACACCCTCGAGGTTTTTTTTTTTTTTAATTTCCTCACACTCGGCTCTCATTGGACGGCCTCCTTCTCGCTGCATTTTGTAATTAATTTCCACTCAAACAATGTAAAAGTGGAGGAAATACTCAAAACGTGCACTCATTACCTTAATGATTTACATGAATGAGTTCAGTGTGGATGATACGGGCCACAAGCACACACACACACACACACACACACACACACACTCATGCACCCCCGTCGACACACACTAGTAATTGCAGGAGACTTTGATCAGAGCGACTGGTGGACCTTGTCTTCATGCCTGTCAGTCAGAGGCGATCACCGTGGAGACGGGCATCACAAAGTTGGCAATTGGTTGCGATGTTTGGCGGGATGTGTAGCCGAGTGTCCTCATGGGAACTCAGGTGCTCCTCTTACAAGCAGAGAGACGGACCACGGAGTTGATCAAAAGGAGGGTAAAAGAGCCTCATTATCCCCCGGAGCGGTACGAGGCCGTAATGCAGAAAATATCAAAGCAGTCGGAGTGGATGTCAGCGAGAAAAAGCAAAACGCTTTGTGTCATCTTCTGGATTCGTGTCGTATTACTGCGTGCTTCTGATGAACTTGCTAAAGAGGCTCAAAAACAAGCATGTTAGGGCCAGTCAGCAGAGGGAAGTTTAACTGTCTTGGAGAAAACCTCGACGTTTCTCAGCCCCGATTAGCCGCTTTGTCAGCTGCACTTAGAGAGTCGGCTTTTCTGGTAGAGAGTAGCTCCAGAGAACGGTTTGTGGATTATTCTGAGAACAGTTTACATTTTTCTTCGCTGCACATGCCACAAATGGATTTCTATTCAGTTCTTTAGTATTCAGGTAGCAGCTGTGATCTTCCACCTGTTGGTTAGTTTGCTACTTAGTGCAGACGAGGGTTGTCAAAAATATCGATGCTAAAGCTGGTATCGAGCAGCGATATTCAGTTCCTGTGGTATCGATACTACTCCGTCTCTCGTGGCCTCCGACATGCATGTTCCCTCCAGAGCCAAGGGTGGCGCTGTGTACAGCAGCCTGACAGGAATCAGTAGAAGAAGAAGCCGCAGCTGAGAAGGAAACGGCGCTGTCCGACCAGTGGGGCTGGTCCATAGCACTCCGACAGGGTGGAAGTGGGCGGGACGCTCAGGCAGTACTTGGCTGCTGATGCTAGTTTAGGATAGCGGTCACAGTTCTGTTTCTACCATCGGCGGTGGCGAATATTCAGATATCAAAATTGCGATCTGAATACCACGACAACGACCGAATATTTAGATACTCGGGTCCAGCCCTACCGACCAGAACAGAAAAACTTTGCTAACAAAAATGGCAACTGCCTGTTCACTGCCTACCACGTGTACATCTGTAAGCTGACAGCGGGCCTTTTCCACAGCAGACGCTTTAAGCTGTCATAGCGGGAAAAGCACAGGTCAACATTAACAGTATTGTTCTCCAGAGAGTCAGCATGTGCACTAGCAGCCTCTAAACTGACTCACCTACAGCCATCATGAATACTGTTAACTACACGTGCTTTGACATGTCAACATACTTAGCACAGAAAAGTGTTAATCCAGCATTTTACACCTCCAACGTCCAGACAGGCTGATGTAATATACTTGACATACACTGAACAATAATATAAATGCAGCATGCAAACTGTCTAACAAACCCCCATTTGAAACTCAGGTGTTAATGGCTCCTTTAGGATATAAGTATCTGGAACACCCAGTTAGTCAGTCAGAACTGATGAAGCCTCTTGGATGAGAGGTGAAACGTCTTCAAGGAACTCAAGCAAGTCCAGTTGTTACGATTAATCTACCAGAATAACCACAACCTGGATGACTGAGAATCTTCACAGACATGCCAACTGTCTTATTTTCTAACTTGAAGATAAAAATAACAACAGTTTCAAGCTGTTCAGCTGGTGACAAATTCTCAACCGCTGCTTTCATCCACATCCTGCTCAGGTGTGGCTTTCAAGGACAACGATCAGATAGCGACCAGCACACAGACGCTCCTTTGACCAGCGGTTATCAAACGCCACCTGAAAATGCAGCTTTATTCAAATGACACGATGCCAGAGGTGATGAGAGAGAGACGAGGACGGGACGCTGGCTGGATGTTGGTACATCATTAAGGGTCATAGTCAGACACTTGAATGTCCACAACTCCACCGTTAGACATCTAAGAAGTTATTTCAGTCGGCTCTTTATGGATGTGATCCTGCCCGCCAAAATGTCTGACAACTTCACCAGGAGTGTTCCACAAGCTAGTGCCTCATTAATTCTAT
>NW_007578873.1:104034-145035 GCF_000690725.1 Stegastes partitus
CACACACACACACACACACACACTCTCCTCCCTCTGTTTATTCCAATATTTCTATTTACCTCTGATTTCGCTCATCCTGCGTCTCACATCTGATGCATGCATTTCATTGTGCGTAGATATACAGTACAAACACACACACACACACACTCCATCCACACACACACACACAAACCCAGTGCAAGTTGGGAAAATGGGGTTGCCCCTACAACTCAAGTGTGACTCCCCCATTCCAAATGATAAATTGATGGCCAGAAAAATGGATTTGTTTTCAACTAGTAACACATCAAAGAAATAATAATTCTGTGCGGGTGGAGAGTGGCGGGATGATGAATGGGGTGGACAGCTGGATCACAGCGGAGCAATGGAGTGAGTGAGTGAGAGAGAGGGAGAGGGAGAGATAGAGAGATATGAAGCTTTAGGATGGGAGAGAGGAACTGTAAAATCAACATGCAAACAAAAACACCGCCGCCCTGCTGAAACGGGGGGTTTTTGTATGTTTTGTAACTTTGGACTGACGTGACCCAAATGTGGCACCCGTGTGGGATTACTGGACACCTCATATCACAACTGCTATCACATCTTCTCCCCCCATTCAGAGTGTCGGGGAGGTTGTTTGCTGATGCTGGATGAGAGGATGTGTCACTCAGTCACTGCTTCATCACAAAGGTGGTGGATGAGGCTGCAGAAAAAACAAAACCTGGTTGTACAATCGATTCAAACACTGTCAGGATTCTGGTAGTAAAATCTAAATCGGCTGTGGCTCAGGTGGTAGAGCTGGTTGTCCTCCAAGGTTAGGTTTTTCACATCTGTCTCGATAACTTGCCCTGCCGTGTCCGTTGACACAGCAGTTTGGGGTGGGTAGTTAAAGGAAATGCACCGGCCATCGCACGTTGTCGATTCTCTTTAGTTCCTTATTGTCATGGTTGGTTTCGTATTGTTTCCCTGACGGAGTTTGGTTTCTGACTTTCTCCGTTAGGTTTGGGTTTGTTCTGATTTGTGCTCTTGAATAGAGATTGTAGTCTCTGTTTTTGGGCATCTGCCTTCAAAACTTGTCTTGTTTTCTTCAGTAGTTGGTTAATTAGGGTTCGGGTTGGTGGTTTGATCCCCCGCCCCTCCACAGGCAAAGTGTCCTTGGGCAAGACACCAAACCCGAAGTTGCTCCCAATGGCAGGTAGCACCTTGCATGGCAGCTCTGTCACCATTAGTGTATGAATGTGTGAATGAGAAACACATTGTAAAGCGCTATATGAGTGCAGACCATTTACCAAAACAATGCATTTCTATGATTTGTATTTAACATTTATATCTATAATTATTTACAATAATCTCCAGTGGTAAGAGTTCTGAAACAGAACAATAGCAGCTGTAGTTTAGCTTCTATTATCCAACAATTATGTGTAATAATCTGAGCATTAGTCAAACCACTGTTTGTTTTAATGAAGTCAACGTGTCTGGAGACTTTTCTCCTCCACACAGGCGATAAAGCAACACATTTCCTTTACAAACCAACTATTTACGGCTCCTTGGAGACTAACTTTGAAAACTTTAATTAGATCTTTCCTCATTTTATTTTTCACCAACGTAAATATTTGTTGCAAAGCTTGAATTGAGTAACATGTACATTATGTAACAGCCTGCTGGTAAAGGTAGAGTTTACTTTTTATTGTTTTTATGTCGATCCTGTATCCTGCTTTGAGGGAACTCAAAAAGAATAATAACCAACAGGAATACATGTTACCGTGTACAAAGAGCTGCAAATATAAATACAAATTCTTGCATATTTGTTCAATATTAGGCTATAAAAACGACATCATCTGACAGTTTAACCTCAGAACAAACGGTATAGTCACAAGATAATGAGAACAAGTGAAAACAACAAGTTTATCTTCTGACATATCATTTAGATCAAACTACTTGTTCATTCTACAAGCTCACAGTGATGCATGTGGAGTGCATCATCAAAGAATTCAGGTTGTGGCTGGAAAACAAGACAAGAAAAAAAACTACAACAGACAAGGCCAGACTGGTTTGTAAAGGCAGAATAAAACAGCAGGTCTGAGATTCCTCTACTTCAAGCTTTTGTTTTCTTCATTTTGGTTTCCTTTACCATTTTATAGATATTTCACTGCTTTGAAGTCTAAAAGGTTTTCACACACATCTTGCCCCATCATAGCTTTCTAGGAAACTTTAGTAAACAAAGCAAAACAAAACAACAACAAAAAAAAAGATTTCAAGCAATTCTTCGACAGCCAAGTGAAGGAAAGATTTTAGTAAATATTAAAAATAGATCTCAGCCAGAATGGAATTTAATGACACCATAAAATATGTACGTTTTATATTCATACTGTAACATGAACTGCAAGAAACGGTGATATTCTGACAGCTTTGGTGCCAAAAAATACTGTAAAATATTTTGTTTACATTTATTTAATTTTTAATTTTTAATGAAAGATTTTTATGTGTTTGAACAAAAATGAAACTACTTATAATATACTATAACAATATATAATGATGATATGGATAAATGACATGTATAATGCTGATATTACACACTGATGACAACACATGCGACCAACATGCTTATCGTGATGTAATTTAAATCAATTAATTTCTCATTTGACAAAAAAATTCTGTAAAATTACAGAAGCCATTCTTCTTTTTCTTTTAATTGTCACTAATTGCATCTAATTTTAGAAAAATATTAACAGTAATAAACCAGAATTTAACTTGATCATGTAATAAATGAAATATATGAGTTTTATTATTTGCCTTTTATCAAAAAATACATTTTAATGGTTATTCAGAGTTACAGGTTTTAATGTTATTTCAAATTATACACGTGAATTTGCAGTTTATTTCTATAATTCTATGGGTTTTTTAAAATGTATTTTTAAAACACAGTAAAAAACTGTAATATAAAAAAGTCCAAATTTTATAAAATTACTCTTTTACAGTGGAGATTTTCTTTTATTTGACCTGAAATGACCAAAACATTGCTTCACCACGAGCACCTCACGTTTACATCCGTGTAGAAAACAATGTCGTGCTACTTACTGCGCTGCATATTAAAGAAAATCCTAATTTAATCCTTCAGTATAATTAAACTGAACAAGCACTAATTTATAACGAGTGAGGAAAGTTAATAAAACAAGAGGGCGTGTGTGTCGAGGAATTCTCTCGTCCTGTGATAGTTTTCACCTTTCTCATTTACTGTTTCATTCTCTGTCCTCCCTCCACACCTCCGGCGCCTCCTGTGCACCAATCAGAGGCGCATCTTTTTTTCCCACGAGCTGCTAAAACTACTCAAAGACACAGTTAGTAATGAAAAACAAAACACCTACAGTCAAATGTATTCACACCCTAACATTAAAAAAAATTCACAATAGTCACTCAAACTCACCTCCTTCATCCCTTTATCATCTTTTCAACACATGGTGAAGGCATTACTTACTGATTACTGATTTCATCTTTAAGCGTTTTATTGTTATGTTTTGTTGTGTGTTGATTTTTTTATGGATGTATTCCTTTCATTGTATTCTCTGTTCTGTGCTGCCTCTCGGCCAGCTCTTTATTGTAAATAAGAATTTGTTCTCAATTAACCCACCTGGTTAAATAAAGGAAAAATAAAAAATAAATAAAAATAACTGAAACTTAAACTGAAAAAAGTAATAATAAATAAAAATTTTCTAAATTATAATTTAGTGAAATAAGTCATTGCTTTTGAATTGTGAGTGGAAAAGAATAATTAAAAAAAAAAAGAAGTCCCAGACAAATTAGATGTTGATGAGCAGTGAACTCTAAATACCTGTCAACAGGTGCAGACGTCTGATTGGGAGTTACAGAAAACACTTGATTGCAGTGATTGGCTCAAACAAAATATTAGTTTATGGGTCCAATCATGCTTGTTTGCTTGTGTTTTTAATGTTTTTTTTAATTTCTGTTGAACCACAATTCAAAATCAATGCCATGATTTTCATTAAACTTATTTATTGTCACTTTTGTCAATTTCAGTTTTTTCCCTCCTTTAATTGGAGGGTATGAACACATTTAAGGACGACTGTAGCACATTCCTCTTCACCTTTTTATCTCAAAGGTGACTTTTCCAACCACCCTGCTGCCTAAACATTTGCATATTCGGTGTCTATGGGCTTTAACACAGAGTTAACGCTGAATCCATTTTCAAAGGAGGAAATGCTCATATTTGACAATTTCTTAAAGCGAGCACCTTAGTAATTACGAGCAGATACAGACTGGATATCGGCGGGTTTGGCAGCCTCAAAAACCGATCTTCATTTCTGCTCCATCCACACTCCCACTCAGGTAGTCATCTCTCTCAGGTAATAACCGTTAGCGCCAGCACTAAAAATCACATCATCATAATCATCATCATTATCATTATTGTCCCGGCACAGTAGCATCGTAGCGAGAATCCAGAAATAACACAATTGCATCCATATATTCACACAGTTTTTCCGGCAGTTGTTTGGACTGGCACCGTGCACAGCGGATCATTAAATGTAAGAGGTGTTCTTCCCACTCGTTTACTCACTTCCCCTCCAGGTTTCTAAAACTGATCCAATGTCTGTTTTCATCTTTTTTTCCCTCTCTCTCTCCTTCCCCTTCCCAACCATATCTTATTTTTATTCTTTTTATCGCCCTCCTCGCTCGCCGCCTTCCCTCCCTCTACACTCTCCTCTCTCCCTTCCCTTCCCTTCGCAGTGATTGATGGAGTTAGGCAACAGAACACAGAGCAACGTGTGGCCAACAGTCCAAGACAGCCTGCATGAGAGAGAGAGAGAGGGGAGGGGGGGAGAAGCTGGTGAGGAGGAGGAGGATTAAACGAAAAGAGAGGTGAGAGGAAGGGAAGGAAAGAGGAAGGGAGTCGGAGAGAGGAAAGGGAGAGGAGAGGAGAGAGAGGGGAGCTCAGCTGAAAGCCACAGACTTAATTCTATGCATCATTAAGCAGTCTCACTCAATGCAACATCCCCTATACATCATCCACGCTCAGTAAACACAACGATGACATTACATTAGCAACTGCAAATGAATTTTCTTTTTAGAAGGAAATTGAGAATACTCTTTCTCTCCCTCGTTTTTTTTTTTTTTTTTTCCCCTCTACCCTCTCTGCTGCTCGCAAAGCTCGAGTGTAGGACATAAAAGACAGGGAGATATAAACAAAATAAAAACACAAACAATATTTCCCTTCGCCCGCCACACACACACACACACAGATCTCTCACTTTGTCAGCTGCAGAGATTTGTGCACACACCTCTTGCTTCTCGTGCCGAAATGTGTTTATAATACCAAGTAAAAATGAACGTTTCAATCACGCTGCTGCAGGAAATATACATTATTTTTACTTAAAGGTAAGGTATCTTTGGGGAAAAAAAAGCCGGATGAAGCCATTTGTGTGTTTTTTTCCCCTCGTATTTAATCTGAAACTAACTGCAGCAGCTGTTGGTAGGTTTAAACTGAGCTTACTTATAGCGAACATTTGTGTTCTAGACGTTGATGCATGGCTAAATTAGAAAAAAGGGGCTGCAGCACATAAACTAGTGCGATTTCTTCCTAAATAAATGTGCATTGACACTGAATGACAACACCGTTTAACCGCTGTAAATACCTACGATGAGGAAAATCTGCATCGTTCAATATTGAGATATGACTTTGAAGAAATAACTGATGTTGAAGTGTATTAGCTCGTACAGCTCCTTCATCTGCCCGAACATCCTGGTCCCACCGAATAAAAACACAATCAATTACTCTGGACAAGCTTTTATTAAACAAATTGCTCATGAATACCCAACCAACTAAACACAATATTCTAATAAGATGTCACAACGATACGAAATTAAACTTTCATTTCCGCTGCTAGATGATAATATTTTCTTCTAAACTCGACAGAAACACGTGTAAATAAGATTATTCTTCACTTCACGCTGTTTTGTGCGATGTGTTTGTTGCGCACGTTCGAATCGTAATTGCGATGAAAATGCGATTTAGCATTTAGCCGTGCTTTCTGAAAGTATTTTTTATGCTCATTTTGCTTTAGAAATAGTTGATGTAAGTAGGTAATTACCCAATTTTGCAAAAAGTTGATGTGGTTTTTGACTTTTTTTTTGAAAAAGTTAATCCACGTAATGACTTTTTTCGCAACAAGTTCCAACATCGCGAACACTTAACTCCCATAACTGATGGATTGTTTCTTTTGTTGTCGAACTGACGTGGAAGCACAATTACAACTTTTTTAGTTGACAACAATTCATGGATTCTCTGCTTCTATTCCCATAGAACAGTGGTTCTCAAACTGGGGGTCGGGACCCTCATGGGGGTCCCAAGATAATTTCAGGGGGTCGCCAGATCATTGTAAAAAAAAATAAAAATAAAGCCTACATTTATCAAATAAATTAGTATTAGGGCTGTCAAAATTACAAGTGTAGACTTCTTCCCACTCCTTTTTGTTAATATTGTGATTTGATTATGTGATATTATTATTCTAGGCAAAAAAAAACTATTGGTTTTGCTGGTATACTGTTTGGTTTGTTTCTGACTTCTTCTACTCTGTTTATTACAGCCACGAGTATTGTCGCTTATACTGCCACCTTCTGACAAAACACAGGTTTATTCAGTCTACGGCAGTTAATAGAAACAAGCCTAAAAGGCATTTTGCGTCTTACATTTTTAAAAAAAAAATTGTCTTCATTGTGTTTTCTCATAAAGTAAACATATTGCAGTCAGGATGTGCAACTCAATATAAAAGAGTTGGAAAAAAACAGAACAAAAACTTTCACATACTGGCTACTGTTCAGCTCATTAATCACACATTTGTTGTACTTTCATAGAATTGAAGAACTCTTTGAAAAGGTTGCCAAGTTGACTGAAACACTTCCAGTTTCCCTTTTAGTAGATGCCTAATTTTCTCTAATTGTAAATGATTCAATATATTTTTTATTAAAAGCGAATGTGTTGGAGGTGCTTTTTGTTTCCAATTCAGCAAAATTAATCTGCGCGCTAGTAACATCACAAAGACTATCGTCTTGGTTTGGGGGCTTGATAGTTCGACAACAGCTGGTTTCACTGGAAATAGGGCGAACAGTGGGTCTGGTTTAAGGTGTAAGGTTTCTTTTTTTATCAGACAATGAGTGTTTTTTACAGCTCCTATCTAAAAAACACTCATTGTCTGATTTAAAAAAGAAACCTTATATCTATAATCAGAGTAGACAACATGAAGCTAACCACGCTGTTACGGGTCTGGTTTAAGCTTTAAGTTTGTTAAATGTTTTAGATGTAGTTTCAAATACAGTTTTTCCAATATGTTGTAATACAAGGACAATATGCCAGTGATGTCTTTCTTATATTTGTTGCTACATTTCAAAAGTTTGCTTCAAATTTTCTTCATGATTATATGGAAACATGTCTTATGTTAGCAGACTAATGCTGGTTTGGTTAATGTTAGCTTAATTAAATGGCACATATTTGTTCATATATTGACAAAACCTACATTTTTTTAAGGATTTAAAGTCTTTGAAAACCTGTTTTGTTGCCTCACAGCTTGTGATGCTTCCTGCAGCTTGAACAAAGCCACAGATCTTCGTCAGCCACTGATGTCGTTACTTGATAAGACGCTTTTAAAGTTTAAACCGCTAGTTTGAAACTAGCAGTTAAGAAAAGAGGAATACACAGACTTTAATAAATATCTGGTGTGGGCATAAAACACCCACAATACCAGCACACACACACACACACACACATGGACACGCGTTTCAGCTTAATGCCATAAGAGCACGTGACTAACATAAATTATCAAGCAATTCAAATGAATAATTATGTTTTTATTGCACAGATTATGCCCTTTCCCCTAAACTAGTCAGGCTCTGAGGCCTGGGAAATCTATTAAGGCGCTGCTATAGATCATCCCATCCACTGTGGCGTGTATATAGATCGGTCGGCTCATTTGAGAAATATTGAATCGGTTACAGTAAAGTAAGCCCCTGGATTGAGTCAAATGTAAAAATCCAAGCATGTGTGAGGAGCTGTCAGCGCGCGCTGTAATGACGGATGGCGCCGGGTCTCTCTTTCAGCGAGAGGTGATAAAAAGTCAAATTATGAGTGCCGGGGAGGGACAAGAGAGCGTGGGGGAGCTAGAGACGGAGACAGGGGGAGAGAATTGGACAAGATCCGTCAAATGATAAGGGCAATCGGTTAATCTGGGGAGGTTTCGGACGACGGAAAGTGTTATTTCCTCCCAGCGAGGGGGGTCGCTGAGGGGTCAAGAGTACGACCTCTGACCTCCTGCTAGTGGAGAGTGAGACACCAGTCGGTCACTTATTGATTCATGCTCGTCGGTGTTATTTTCTATTGGACATGATCGGTTTCCAATCGCGGTGAAAGTGGATTAAAGATCTGCGTAGGTGTTTTATACTAAAAGGAGGATAAATTAAACTTGCAGTGGAGCACACAGCAGTAATTAATTAGCTACTCATTTTATTTGCTGTGATTTTTTATAAGACACGTTTTGACAAATAACTGAATCCTACAAAATAAAGGTGCACATCATATATGTTGCTCATGATGTTTGATAAACCGTCCAACAATCTGAATGCTCACGAAACCCCCCTCCACAGGCCAGAAGCATAACCCGAAGCAGGACTCGCACGCGACGCATAAATGTTAAAACCCTCCTGAGAAACATCACATCTTCTGGTAGCATCCCCCTGCATCACCCCACAATCTGTCCCTCTCTGCTTTCCGTCTCAGCGGCATCAAACAGACCCCCTCCCAGGCCGACCCCGACCCCCTTCCCCACGCGCTCTGAAACTGACCCGCTCCGAGGTGTGAACTTTTATCCCCCCCCAGCTGATAGAGCCTCCTGATCATTTTTATAGTCCCCATCCTTCGCTCTTTATGACTCTGCAGTTTGATTATAGCGAAGGGGAAGAGGAGTAGGGGGGAGTCGGAGATGTAAGAGCCCTGCAGAGGCACAGCACACACCCATCAAAGGAGCTATGAGAGGAATGTGGGCATTTGTTGTTTGTTTTATCATCCCGTACCAGCACTTATCTACTTAATCATAAAGGATTGGCCTGGGAATGAGGCAGGGTGGACGCTGCGCCGGCCAAACAAACTATTCCCAGCACTGTAATTGAGACCGGAGGGGCGTGCCTGATTCGTTGTGCTTATAGCTGCTTACATGGGAGGTTTGCTTGACGAGAGAAAAGCAGAATATAAGAGAACACAGCTTAAAATGAAATCCTGGAAAAGGAATATGCGAATGAGTGACCCACATTTATTATTTTCTGTTTTCATGAAGGGTGGAAAAGACACGATTTCTTGCAACATTACTGATATATTGTTAATATTTTATGATACATTATCAGTATATAGGGAGTAAATCTTCTTATTTTCAATAAACTGTGATTGCAACTGTGATTCTTTTATCTATTTACCAATTTCTTATTAATCTATTGTCTGTGTGGTCCAGGAAATATTTGAAAAATCACAGTTATTAAGAGATTAAGCCTTCGGATTTTCTGTATGGTTGAAGCAAATGTTCAGAAGCATTAAAAGAATGAAATAAAATTGTGAAATAATTGGAAATCCTCATATTAGAGAAGCTGGAAACAAATATTCCTCAGATTTATTTCTGGAACTGTTATATTTTCTGGTCTTTTGTCACATTTTTGCTGCTCTTTATCAGAGGGATGGTGCATATTTCTCTTGTTCAAAAGTGATAAGCGCTTCCTAAAAATTACTCTCTTGATTCTAGTCTTTGCATCACCTCATGCATGTATAGTATCATCTCCTCTTCGGTTACAGGAATATATTGTATGTGATTTTTTGTTTTTGCAATATATCATATCACAGAATTATTTGTGTAATACTTAACCACCAAGTGCAATATCACAATCTACCTCGCTGCTGATATTTTGCTTTTGTTTTATTGTAGTTATTATTTATTAGGCTTTCTTTTTTTTCACTAAAAAAAAAAAAAAAAAAGGACCTGAGTACAAATTTCATACCACTACCATGTGAATGTGAGCTGGCATGACAAATAAAGTTGTTTGAATCCTTGAAATGCAGTTATAGTCTGCCTATCTCTATTGTTGACAGCAGAGACAGACAAAAAAAATGTTTAATTTTGGTTCACCAAGAGTCTAAAAATAAGCAGTTATTTGTGTGATTTTAATGTATGAGGAGCAAATCAGTCAGATAATTCAGGGAAGCAGTGACACTCAATATACTAATGCACTCATAAAAAAAAGGAGACTCACAGGAGACAGATTAAAGGAATGGCTCAGCAGAGGTTGCGTCATTCTATTTGCTCATTTGAATGAGTTAAGAATCTTTTAATTTGAAGCCCTCTGCCTGGTAAACACACGTGTGTTTTAAATCCCTCCATTTGTAAGGCAGACTTTTTAAAACCTCTAGAGGTAAAACCAGTGGAGTTGTTCTCTCAAACAAAGCTACAAGGAAACTATACGACTGATTCGAAAAGCATTTAAAACTACCAAACATGTCAGTTTTCCTTTATGAGAAAATACAAAGTGGCTGCATTGTGCCGGTTTCAAATTGTTTGTGTTCAAATTTTTTTATAAAAATGAGAAAAAACAAATCTTGAGTCGTCTTCCCACAGATTTCTCACAGTTTTTAACGTCTCACTTTGAACTCTATTGTTTTTCTTTCAGGTCAAATCCTCCAAACACTGATGCTGCAGCACATACATGACTGAGTTACAGTGTGCGAGATCCTCAGCGCTCGGAGTCACAGGATCTCTCTTTCACTGGCCTTGCGAGTCAATCAGCCTCTCTGCCCTTCGTTTCCCCCTGTGTGGGAGGCCGGTGTGCTGGCTTGAGTAGCTGGGAAAGTCCCGTGATTTATGGCCTCTCGCAGGCCTGACTGCCTCTCACCTCTGTGATGATAGAGCCAGAGGTAACGAGGACCGGTCGCCCCAGTCCGCTCCTCTTATTCGCTAATTCCCGTTTTATTCATTTGGGATTGAAAAGGCACTTCACGGCCTTTGCCATCTGGCTCACACGCTATCGCTTGATAAAATAGGAAAGATTTATCAGAGTACTTTTATGTGTAATTGGGTATATGTTTTTACAGGTTGAGTGATCATCACTGGGATAAGATGTTAATGATTAAGTGATCCGGAGGGAGAGAGGAGGCCGTTTATCGTCTCTCTCACATGGTGGACTTTCATTTCTTTATTCATTATTCTTTTTTAAAAAATCTTTTGATGTATTTTCACTGGAACCTTGTAAAAGCGTTTGACGCATGTGTGCCAGCAAACCGAAAGCAGCTTTAAAATGTAGGTTTTCTTTTTTAGATTATCCAACAAGATTTGTTGCGGCTTAATATTTACCTTGTGACTCTTTGGCCCGAACAAGTGTCCAACGCTGCCGTATCAGCAAAATTCAAATACACGCACGCAGAACACGAGACCCGCGAAGGAGGCGGATTCATTACGAGGCCCAGTTTGAGGGTTTCTGCACTTGTTTCAGTCTCCACCGCGGGACCAAGCAGCTCTGACATATTAAAATCAGCCAACCTTACATACGTAGACGGACACACAAGTTCACACACAAAAAAACCAGCAGCAGGGCAGTAACTCAAGGCCAAAGGAGGAGGTTTATTTTTATCATGGGCAAAGGTGCCAAATCATGTTGGTATGAAGGGGGCTATATAAATGCAAATTGTATTGGAGAGCTATTAGTCCTGGAAAAGGTTTGTATGTAAATGCCCTATAGGACCACAGTGGAGCACTCATCCAGTTCAGATTAGTGGGGTCTGTGGCAAATGTGCTGCAAAAGACAAAAAAAGAAAAAAGAAAAAGAAAAATAGACAGAAAACGCAATTGCCTTGTGGTAAATCATGGTGAACAAGGTGAGAAGTTGAGTAATTGAATGGCCAAGGTGTTTCTGTGTGGTTTATTGCGTATGCAAGAGAGATGTGTCGAGGTCTGTTTCCTGCGTGCATATGCAGGTGTTCATGTTTTACGGTCATTTTGTTGGTGATATAGAGTTTTTCTGTACAGACGGCGTAAAGACGGGCAGCTCTGTGAGAAATTAAAGTGCGAATGAGAAGAAATGTTGGAGCGTCACTGAAGTGCCGATTGAAGTCTGCTGCATGCGTCAAAAACAGGCTTTGGGCAGCGTACAAGAGTGTGTGAACGAAACCGAAATGGTGATTACGAAATGAACAAATCAAACATGGCACAGGATGCCACATCACTGATGGAAAGTAGAGGATGTGATAATTGGGCGTTAGGCTGTGATCGACAACACAAGTGCGAGGCCGCCCTCTAGCTTTGGCTGGAGAGACTCACAGGCACCTATCAGTCACAAATCCACCAAACGATGTGCTGAATGTTTATTCAGGAAGTTGTCGTCTACATAGCTTTGGATTAAAACAGTCACATTACAAAAAATAGCGCTCAAAAATAAATAAAACAGTCTATATACAGTATATACATTTCAAGACTCAGGGTTGAGAGGTTAGCATGTGAAGGACATCTGTATCGACTACTTATAAAATTATTTTGTTTACTGCCAAGTGAGGAGAAAATTACAAAAGGGATAGTTTCATTAAAAAAATCAACACATTCTGTTACTTCCTTGACCTGAGAGTAAAATGACTGGAAGTGTAAAGTGCAACTGCAATTTTTCATGTAGTCCTGAGTTATTTCTTTCGAAATCGTATATTTCTGCAAACCCAGGTCATGCCATCCTGGAAAAAAACAAACAAACAAACAATGATCATGCTGAGAAAAGCTGGGATGTGAAACTGATGTTAACATAAAAGTGAGTCAAACATATTAATGATCATCTTTATGTTGCAATAGGAGTAATTTATTCTTTATTTAACAGGGAAGGAAGGCGACATCATGATAACTTATGTACACTCAGTGTCCGTGCCCCTGATTACTTTTGACCAACAAAATGAGGCATGAAACCAATGATATACAATATGTTTACTCATGCTAGGAAACTGTTCTGGTATATCTCGTGGAGACACAGCTGCCAAACCCCTTTACTCTTTAGAAAGATGATAACATGCTTAACTCTGGACCTCTAATCTAGTCAATCTCATAAATGCTATGTATAGTTTTAGCTCTTCTCTGCTTCAACTTATTATAATTTACTGGGTATGACAAGCAAACAGAGTCGCTTTAATACAACAAAATGCTGCTGCATCGTTAATTAACAACAACACTGGTAAATAAGTGAAGATTTGCCAAGACGTTGCCTGCAGGTTCATTTTAATTTGATTTGTATACGATAAATATAAATCTACTTTGTCAGTTCCAGGTTTGAGTAGTTAATATTGTGCAAGTTCCAAAACTGATTGCAAAAGCAGCTGGTGTCACTCTGCGGCTCGCTCCATCTCGACCCTTTGCGTCGTGTGCATGTCGTGTTTGCAGATCGTGTGCACTGGATTTACCTGCACGCCTTCAGCGGTGACTCCTGAGCAGGCCTGCACCTGCCACATGCGATCCCGGATGGTGTGCAAATTGAGACTTTCGGCCAGCTCGGATGCTGGAGTGGCTGTCATCAGGTCCTGCTTGTTGGCAAAGATTAGCAGTGGCACGGCAGCAAGCTTCTCCTCCTCCAGCAACTCAGCTAACTCCTGCAGAAACAGAGGCGCACTGATTGATTGCAAGGACTGTTGGCCTTATATGGATCCAAAAAAACAGATAAACTGAAAATTATCATGCTAATATTGTTGTCGTATGAAATTATTCGTGATCAGCTTTGAATTCCTACAGTTTGTGCTGACTCAGCACATTTTCTAACCCTTAAAATGTTCTCTAATACATATGTGTGAACACTGATCACACAAAAATTGTTTTCCTATTGCACTGTTTTCAAGAAAATACAAACTGTATCTCACCAGACTCGTCTCTTCAAGCCTTTTCCGGTCTGAGCTGTCAATCACATAGATCTGCAAAGAATCCAATCATAGAGATGAACAGACCGATCATAACACTATCTGTAAAAAATTCACTTTCATTCTGGTGATTGTAAGAAGCAGTTCATCAAACAGAACCCACCAGCACGTCTGTATTCTCAAAGTAATTCCTCCAATAGGGACGGATCTTGCGCTGACCTCCAATGTCCCAAACGTTCAACTTAAAGCCAGACGACTGCACGCTCTTTATGTTAAAGCCCTGTTGACAGATAATATAGATGCCTAATGTGTGATTTCACATTTGAAGCAGGTGAATAGAAATAAAACTTGGAAATCTCTGGCTAGAAAAGAAAGGAAATGTGAGCGCTACAGTGAAAAAACTACATTTCCACAGTGTGTAGCTAACCTAGTGTGTCTGTGTGTGTGTGTATTCGTACTTGTGTGGGAGTGATGTGGCTAACATCTTCGGCTGCCAGCTGTTTGAGCAGAGTGGTCTTGCCAGCATTGTCCAATCCTAACAGCAGCAAGCGCACCTCCTGTTCTGGAGCCTGCTTGAGTCTCCGCAGAATGGACAACAAGCCCTGCGGGTGGATCAGAGAACCTATTAGAGGTGATTAGCCTCAAAGGGATAGCAGTTTAAAAGATGGCCCGACACTAGGACACTTGCAAGCATTTTCCCACCGTCACGGAGTCATGACCAAAGCTCAGGTAAAGCTCAGGTAAGCTGCTGGCTGTGTGCATCCTGCCCCAGTCACCAGATGCCATGAACTCAGTTTGAACATTTCTAACCCACAGCTAGAATCATCTAGAGCCTGAGGATTTAGCTCCCAGTTCCTGCGGTGATCTATAAATATGTCAGGCTAAAAGCTCTCTTTGGTCAACCAAGATTAGACACATGTACAGTGAGTACGCGGCTGGTGTCCAGAAGCTCAAGTTCAAGCTATTTGCCCTGCAGTGCGTTTTGTTCAGGTGAAAATGGTCACTGCAGTCTGTGACCTGTAACACAGATCCAATTTAAAATCTACTTTCAGCAGACACGCCAGTGCGTGCAGATTATAGCAAATTTCGGTATACGTCTTTAAAAACCATCTTCAAATTCATAAATTGTCCTTGTTTTTTTCTGATTTTATAATTTTAGCATTTGGGATTTGTATGTTTTCATCTCGACCTCCTTTTTGTTTGATTTTCTTTTTCCCTGTAACACACTTTGTAAAAGGAAGATGTTAAATGAAACACAACTGAATATTACATACGGCAAACCAGACATTCCACTTGGATCTGACTCTGACATTTAACCAGTTATTTAAATCCAGAAGTAAAGATGCTATCATTGAGTAACACTGTTTTCGCTCACAACTCTTTTAGTACAATTACATCATGTAACACTGATCCTTCCTCTCCATAATTTTTTAAACCAATAATAGAAACTTAGCACGGGTACTCTAAACTATACTACATATTTAAGTACAATTCTCCACCATGTGTGTTCTACAGTCGGGTACATTGTTCATAGTGCCATATCTGTACATGTAAAAGGTGTAAACAGTCTCTATTATACCTCTATTTTTATCCTAACTGTACTTTTTTTAATTTAATGTCTTGTTTCTGTCTATTCTAACTCATTTGCATCTAGCTGTTGTAAATTTTTTGGTAAGGGATCAATAAAGTTTATCTTAGTTTGTCTTATTTCAGTGACAACTATAACTTGTATATGTAAAATTCTATACAGTCGAATGGGACAACCATCATCATCGGCCTCAGTGTTAACTTAAAAGTAAATTAACTTCCTACAGCACACATACAGTACATCTAGATGTACATTTTGAATTTCCCCAAAGGGATCTATCTATCTATCTATCTATCTATCTATCTATCTATCTATCTATCTATCTATCTATCTATCTATCTATCTATCTATCTATCTATCTAGTTAGTGCAGATAGAAATCCCTGTACGTGTGAATCGTGCTAACTCACCATGGTTTCTTCAGGTGGTTTTGTGGTCCTTGCTCAGACTGAGTGGATTAGCATCTTTCTGACCATGCTTCCTGGCAGAACAGCTGCTCGGGTCTGTTGCCCGGGAGACCGTGACGTCAGCGTAAACAACGCGAAACGTGGGCGTCACGATCATTTACTTCAAAAAAGTTTTTCCTCACAAATACAGAAAAAAAATAACTTTCACGATTGCATTTTGATGGAATTTGACTTTTGAAATAGGTGTTCTTATTGATTGATAATTTGGGGGAAACACATGCAAAAGTTAATTAAAATACATTTATATATATAGATATATATATTATACATAAATTACATATGCATTTTTACATTTGTCAAAATCATCTATAAGCCCTTGATGAAATAATTCGTTGCATTAGAATGAATTTCCGAGCTGTCCTCTTTCTCTCTTCAAAATTTTGTAGATGCAAAACACCACAGTGACCTACTTTTTGTGTCAGAGTGCTACACCTCTGCTTATGGTTTTATTGCTGAAGGGAAATAATGTTTAACCTCAGAGATCTGATGCACCGAGAAGCTTGAGGAAGCTGGCGTTGAGAAAGAGCTGAATATATTGTCAATCAGTAACAGGTTGTTAGAATTGCTGCACCAAGCAAACGGAAGTTAAGGAGATCTGATGCAATCCTTTAACCTGAAAGTAATTGTTATTATTAATTTTTTTATTTTTTTTGCAGCCAAATGATAACGTGTTTCAGTGTGTATTAATGCTCCTCGTTAAACTTGATTGTGTATTATGTGAAATCCCCCCACACACACGCACACGCAGCGCCCCCTACAGCCGGCTCGGCCGCATTTAAACCCAGCGGGGTTCAGTCCAGGAACAACAAAAACATGTCCGAGTGCGACAAGCAGAACCGTTACTAGCCTCAGCTACCTGCTGTCACCTCAACAAGTCGTCGAGTCCACTACTGCTATATGGTTCCCGTCGTGTTCACGGCCGAAAACCCAGAAAGATGCCGCAGAAAGCACTGGGATCCATTGTAGGTCTTCTTTGTACCGGGACCTGTCTGGTGCAGGTAAGCCGCCGCTAGAGCTCCCGGCCCCGGCGGATGCTCGCAGCCGAGGCCGCGGCTCCTGGGCTGGGTGAAGGCCCGCTGTCGATCCTTTTTGTCTCCTCCACAAAGGAAACCGGGCACGGTTCGCTACTGTATTACTGGGGATGACGTCAGTTAGTAAAAGTTTTCATTTATATTTCGACAGATAATTTGCGGTCAGGTTCGGTTCGTGACGCTAAAAGCTTCGGGGATGTGTTTTATTTCGTACATTTTACAGCCTGAAGCAACGATGTCAAGATTAACGTTAGCCGCTGCTAGCTGGTACCCGGCAAACTGACGTATTTATTCAGAGCTGTTGATGTTGGCTGGACAGACTGAGCAGTCAGCCTCGGTTTGTCCGGGTAGCTCTCAATATTGAAACGATGTTTTAAATTTTATTAAAACATATGAAAACCGACATGAACTGTCTCAGTGGCAGATAAGCCGTTGAGCAGTTTATTGTCACATATTAATCAACATGTTGATGTCGTTTGGCAGTGACAGAATTGCGGTATTTTTTAAAAAATTATATTTTGGTGTCAAAACCTTGATATTTAAATTGACACGTAGCCAGATGTCGCTGAAGCTGTGGGCCTCATCCCCAGGCATCTTACAGAAAATTCAAAATCTGTGTATTTTACGTGTTTGAATAGAGGTGACACAGAGATGTGCGAAGAGAGTGGCACTTAGGTGACAATGAGACTAGTTAAATAGATCCTAGAAATAGGTCATACCGTCCAGAGTTTGCTGTGCATTTTCTTGTGTACTCGTCTGATTTAGTATTGACTCAACTGTTCTATGTACCTCTTGTGTGTGTTTAAGGGGAAGGAGTTCTGTTTTGGGGTAAACAATGAGCAGTACCGCTGTGAGATGGGGTACTGCTGTGGGGAGACGGAGTGCTGCACTTACTACTATGAGCTCTGGTGTAAGTACATGACATTTTTATTTTTGCTCAACTTTCATTCAGACACATCACATACTGCATATGTCTAACCCTTCCTCTTGTCAGTTAAATTCTTCTTTTTAAAGACAGAATGTTTGGCTTTTGTGGTTTCATTTTCACTTTCTCAGTCACCACATTTAACTCCAGGCTTAATTCCTCATTGGAGAGAAGTTTAAAGTTCAGCGAAGCCCTGATTAGTTGGATGTGTTATCTACCATTGTTGATGATGATAAGATTTCACTGCGTGTGTCCCCTCTCGTAGGGTTCTGGTTGGTATGGACGCTGATCATCATGCTGAGTTGCTGCTGTGCCTACCGACACCGGAGGGTTAAAATGCGTCTGCAGCAGGAGCAGCGCCAACGTGAGATCAGCCTCATGGCTTATCAAGGAGCCTCGAGCTCCTTCATTTCACCTCCACCTCTCAATTTAAGTGAGTTGGCTTCCAGAATGTCACATTTTTAATTTTTGTTACCTTGAGATTACATGTTTTCATCTTACAGCAAGTCAAAACAGATGACAGTTCTTTAGCCCAATCTATCAGATATAAAGGGCACTCTCCCTTTTCATATCTGTATGCTGAATACGTTGAAGGAGCCACAAACAGGGTTGTGGTGGTGTAAACATACGAGGCCCAGATAATCTCTTCTGCAGCAACTTTCTCCAGCTCCTCCTGTGGGATCCTTATTTGCTCCCAGACCTGCTGGGAGATTCCATTTCTGCTGAGTGTGTCTTGGGGTCTCCCCAGATTTAGTGCTGAGCTGCACCGTGATAACATTATCTACTTTATTGTTCCACCTATCAGGCAAAGTGAAAGCAGCCACCCTACAGGCTTATTGTTGGCAGCTTGGTGTTCAATATTATTTATTGGGCATCACTTGAAGCTCATGTCTGTAGATAAAGGTCATGACATTGCTCTCTGTGTCACAAAGATCTAATGCAATGTGCACATTATAGCAGTAAATCTCTCAGATCGATGACATACCTGATGTTCCCCTGAATGAATGAATGAAGCAGCTGCCTTTTGGTGACAGATAGTCATAACCTTAGAATTTCAGAACTTGATCACCATCCTGATCGTGTCATACCTCGCTGCACATTTTGCAAGTGTGTGTTGACGATCGTGGCCAGAAGTCACCAGAGCCTCATCAGACAGCAGGGATGCCAACCTAATGTCAGTGGTCGCTCTGGACTTCGTCTGAAACGTGATATCGTGTCCACTAATATCACAAGTGGGACTTGGACAAGGTACACACTTGTCAGAGTCTGAGGACCACAGTGAACACGCTTGACTTAATGTCAAGAATGTGAACACAACTCTTAACTGTACACATACTTAGACAGTGACTCAGGCTGAGATCCTGGCAACATGCACTGTTGTTGCTCTTCTGTCCAGATATCACATGCAACTAGCAATAGCCCTATTTCTGCAGAAACTGATCAACACATCGCACCATGTAAGGCTTTGTGGTGACACCGATCTAGAACAGCTATCAGACTTTGTGTGCTGTCAGGATGGTTAGTTTAAGGGTTGATATTTCAGAAAGTTAAGCCTTCAGCAAAATTTGTTAAAAGGTCCATATAGCTCGGACTGTCCTTTTGATTTTATGTCTTGGGTTGACTGAAGGTTCAGGTGCCAACATTTTGAAAGCTGACAATTTAGTGTGTGATAGTGTTGTAGTTTTATTTCTGCAGTCATTGTTAAATTAAACTATACATGTGTAGATAGCACGAGTTATAAGTTTGGCCATAGTGCTGAAACTAATGGTTCTTATCATTAGTGATTATTATTCTGGTTATTTTCTCCATTCATTTATTGTTGGGTCTATAAAATAACAGTAACTAGCAAAATGTACCTACCAACATTTCCCATAACCAAAACATATTCAAATAGATTTTTCTGTCCAGTCAGCCATCCAAAAGTAAGTAGGAGATGTCTAACATCTGAAAAGGGGAAACTGGTGACTTTTTTGGTATTTTAGCTTTAATTTTTTTGTCCTTATATTCTGTTTATGAACTAATAGATTGAACGGCTAATCGTCAGTCACAATGATGGTTGGAAAACTAAAGCTTTTGTATTTGCTTACTTTCAGGATTCTGGAACGACTGCAAGCTTCCTGACTATGAAGAGGTAGTAGGCCACCCTCCGACACCACCTCCCCCTTACTCTGAAAACCCTCCTGAGTCCACTCCAGCACTCCTTCCACAAGTGAGCCAACCAGACACTGTACCTGTGCCACAACCCCCGTCTGAGGCAGATCCGACGGAGGCAAGTCAAGCCTCAGGCTCATCATCAGACCAGGAGGCGGCGTCGCTCCCCATCCAAGTACAGTGTGAGGCAGAGGAGAATGTAGAGGCTGCGCTGATGGTGGCGGAGGAGGAGGACGAGGAGCTCGTCACTCGCCGTCGGCATGTCACCGGCGACTCAGGGATTGAGGTGTGCGTTTGTCAGCTGGACGTAGACGAAGGTTCAGGGCTTGAGGAGGAAAGCGACGAGGAGCACCGGATGTGCAACGTCAGCGGGAGGGACTGCTGCTCCGGGCACCAGCAGCAGCCCTTCAGACAGAAGGAGCACAACTCGGAGCTGCCCAACCAGACCGCCAGCACCAGCACTGGAGACCACATGGTGTGACCCACAGCGTAACTAACCAGCCAACCAGTGGGGCTTCGTGCTTCACGCAGGGTAATAGCTGTCGCCATCCTCATCACCAGAGGAACTGTCTGTGTTTTAGTTCCTCGAATTAACACATAGACATGACGTTAAGATGATGACGATGACTAATCTTTAATGGCTCCTGATTAGGGAAGATAAATAATAAAATGTGGACAAACTCCTCTTTTTTTTTTTTTTTTCTTTTGCTTTGCTTTTCTCAGTGGGGGAACCAGCAAACACATGTTGCTCCTTTTGGTTTGTATTTTCTTAGTATTAAGCACGAGAACATCATCGGGTTGTGAGAAGACAGCAATTGATTGTGACTGAAACCAGAATTGACTGTTTCCCTCGGCCTCTCCTTCAGCACTGCTGTCATGTTTCCGTTTCTGTCCCGCAAATCTCCTTGGTCCGAACGTTTCCAGCCGTCCTTCCATCTGACATTTTACCTCTGGTGGGATGGTCATTCAGGAGCATACCGACACGGTCAACAACATTTCTCTCTTATCCCCGTTATGACTAAGCAGAGGAGTCAAAAACAAACCTCTTAAGAACCTTAGGATGATACTGGATGAATCGACGAGATTACGTTTAGTTTTCCCCAAAGCTGCGTGCGTGCAAGACTGCGTGAGTGCTGTGAAAATCTAGGCCACAGCTGCATAGTGATGTCAGCTCTGAGGTCACGGCAGCCGGCGTCTCGTGTCCTCTGGTGTGCAGTCTGTGGGACTCGAGAGGGGGAGACTGTACAACTCACATAACGGGAGGAGAAGAGTTGACTTTGTTGTTTGGTGTCTGGGTTTGAAATGTCATACAACCCCCCCCTTGCAGAGCTCTTTCTACTACTTGATATCCATGTTGTGGTCTCCTGAGCTGTGTGGCCACCAGTTAGCATGACGTAAGGGGTGTTCACTATTTCAGTGATTAATTGATTGTGTGCATGTGATCCCCCCCCACTCCAGTTTCTGACTGCATTAAATTCATAGTAATAACCAAGTGGGCTATGCCACCAATTTTTGTAATCAATATAAAGCCTTGTGGTGGCTCTATATTAGTGTGTTTTATTTACTGCGTTATGTCCGAGTGAATTTATCGCTCAGTATATAGTTTGGATGTTCATATTGAAGGATGTACTTGCTTTTTTTTTTTTTTTTTTTCATTTCATAACCAGCTGTGCTTCAGTAAATACCACAGGTGTCACCGTTAATTGCAACAAAGCCCCTGACAGGGGCTGCTAGAGTGCGTACTAGTGAGTGGGTGTTTTTGTGCAGTAGGGAAGAGTTGAGTTGTGTGTGTGTACATTTTTTTAAAGTGCTGTAGCATCTGGTTGAAATCACTGAGGTGGATTAACAATTTAAAGCACTGGTATTTTGCATGAGGCATGATTTTCTGTGTTTTGTATTTGAGTTTATTAGCATTTTCTATTAGCGGTTGTGCTACTTGCTTTGCTAATCGGTCACAATAATGGCAGGCTGCAGTGGCATCAAAACTCCATGCCCCAGATGTTGGGGTAAAGAAATGGACTGAGGTTTAGCTTTAGATGTCTGGATCTAGTTTTATCGTGTTGTTATGAGGGTATGAGCCGCGCTCGGCTGTTATGCAGCGCTGGTCGTTAGTTAGATGGTGCTGTCTTGGCTCTTTGTGGCCCCTGTAGCTCTTGGCAGTGCGAGGGATTTGCAGTGGTATTTTCCATTGGCAGCAAAGGGCCGGTGCATTAGCAAGCTGAGATGGATGCAGGCTCTGCTCTGCAGTCTATTCAGTGCTGGCACAGCTGCAGAATCTATTGCGATGAACTGCTCTTCAGCGTGCATGTTGTTTGCCCAGTATCTTGCACAATTTGTGTTCAAAACATAGCAGTCACAGTGGTTGTTGCCAGCTAGGAAAACAACAGCAAAACACAATTATTTCTTGCAGGATAAACATCTGTGCAAGATGAGCAGTAACTGATGAGTCAGAAAGTATTTAATGAAGAATTTAGTTTGGAACCACGATCAACAGCTTTGCATTCGTCTGCTTGATACTGTGTGTTGAAATGGGCACAGTGTAAAGACTCAGGTCTGTCATTCTGCTTCACACGCGCACCCACAAAGCACTGCCGCTGATTGGACTTTACCACTGTCATTATGTTTACAGTGTCGTAATATTCCGTTGTCTAGATGAATCCATCAAAGGTAACAAAACCACAAACACAGTCTCTCGGCTGAATTGGGTGATTTAAACTTCCACTTGAGTCCAAATGCGTTGTGACGTTTTTAAAATACAGCTGAGCATACAGTTGCACTTTGCAAAGTGGGGTAGTAAATGTTAATGTTTCAGGTTGGCAGGATAGTTTTGATCTTTATCTTCAGCACTGATTGAACTCTGATAAGGACACTTTGGGGAAAATTACTGGTCTCCTAACAAGACTTGACACTGGGTTAGGCACACTGATACGTATGATTTTTAGGTCACTGCAGCTCAAGTGTTTCCTTTTCAGCTAGCAGCAGTTGTGTTTGAGTGAGCTAGACTACTTGTGGGAAAACAATACACGAGGGCCACTGTAGCAAATATGTCAATAGAGAGTGAAACAAAAATGAATGCACAGCTGCCTAAAGACTTCATTTAATGTCCATTAAACAGGTTCAACCAAACATGCTAGTATTTAGTTTTGCAGCAGTAATGAACGGTTCGCAGTCCTTGTGTTGCGTCAGTGTTGCGTAGTTTAGCAGGTGCTTAAACATGAAGCCATACTAACATGACAATGACCTTTTCCGTGGAGCAGTTACACTGTGAGCATGACTGCACACCCATTAGTAGAAGTCATAAAAAGACATCTTTTGACGACACACCTCAAGCTGCCTTGCTGCATTTCTAGAGAGCAAACGTCTTGATTATTGAGCTGCACAATAAAATATAACCTCTGTACGTGGAAACAGATGTGATACTGCCTTATTAGAGTAGATGTAGTCATGTGGTTTTGTTGTTGTTGTTGTTATTATTCTTTTTTGAAAGGTAAAATGGTTGTGTCGTTCCAAGCATGGTTGACTTTAGAGCAGAGGAGTGCTTTTGTATCAATAGAAAAAATAGCATCTGAGCGCCTTCCGAGAAAGTGCGCTGGCTCTGTGAGAAAAGGATGTGGTTTGTAAACATTTAAAAAGCCTCACGATTGAAACTGTCACATGTTCTGTACAGTTTTACTTACATTGGTTGTGTAACCGAGACGTGGTTGTGTTGCATTTGAAATACTGTGCTTGTAGTTAGTTGTGGCACTGATGGAATTCGTCAAGACCAGATTGTTGAGCTCATACTCATTCTGTTTTTCGTTCCACGAATCTGGTTGCAATTAGTTTGTGAAATTAACAGACTAGAAAGCATGAGGAAAAAAAAAAAAAAAAATCTCATTTTTGTTTTCTGTGGGTGTGTTTCGATTCGTCCTACTTACGTTTCGGGGGGGGACAAAAATGAACTCCAACAAGAGATTGCTTTGTAACCTGTTTGCTAAGGTGCATCTTTGCTTATTTGTATACATATGTAGAAAACTAATAGAACAGGGGGGAGGGGGTGTGTGAGGAATAAGAGAAGGATTGAGGTTCCTTTTGTGCATCAGTGAACCGGAGGTCCATAGTTTTCCCATTGCCAAACAACTGCTATGCCTCCATGGTTTTCACATGTTTACTGAGAGTAAGGGCTATATCAGTCATGAACTGTTGACAGACATTATCCATCCATTTCACCGAGCGATTCATCTGTCGTCGTGTGCTGTTCGTTTTGACGCCACAGTTGCCGAGATCCACCATCTGAACATGGTCAGAAATGTGTCATGTTAACATGTTTGGGTTTGGATGTCTCTTAACGTTGTGGTGGAGCTCATATTTATCTACTAGCTGATTGTATATGACCATGTATGTTTGTTTTTATAGGCTTTAACTTTGCCTTCTTGTTTTGTCACCCTCAACAGAGGTGCGTGATGCGACGTAACCGACCCCTCTCTCTCTCCCCCTCCTACATGTATTGAAAATGCGTTTTACTAACTAGCTTCATGTGGCAGGAGTGTTTTTTTTTTTTTTGCTTTGCTCCGTTGGCTCCTTGTGGACCGTGACTCCACCCCTCCGCCAGGCTGTGTCTTGGTAACAGAAACTGTAGCCAACAGTGTAGCTGTTTGTTTTTCTCAGCTGCATGTGAACCCTTGGTAACAAAAGAACACATCCACCCATGCAGAGCTGTCGACAGAATAATCTACCAAAGTCTTTGCCATCTCCGTGCTACAAGGATCATCACTGTTTACCACTCTGTGTGTGCTTGTGTCTGTATGTGTGTGTGGTTGTCATGACGATGGTCTGTTTGGTTTCACACTCTCAGGGTTATCTTTAACAAGCAGTGCTAGAATTTAAAAATCCACACATTTTTGACCCACAAGTCTCATAAAGCCAAAGCTTCACGATTATTGTCTCCCCCCGTCGTCGTCGTCGTCGTCTATTGTTTCTGCATCACGCATCTCTGTGAACTTTACTCGACTAGGCTATGCAAAAACATAAAACCTACTGTTATATGCTGCGACCCCTTTCTCACTTTCTCTGCCATTTTTGTCTGTGGGCACCAGTACAAGCAATATAACTCTCACTGTACTGTAATCTACTTCGGTTGGTCTGTGTATATGTATTTGTCTAAAAAAGTGAAAAAGTAAAAAAAATATACTTTTATTGCTACTACAATAATGTGGTGAGTACGTCTGCTTCAATGTCCTTCGAGGGGCTTGAGTTAAAAAGCCATTCTAGTTTATTATATATATATAGTTTTTCCCTTCTTTTTGGCTTTTCCCTGTCTGCCTCCCTCTCAACCACTAACACATCCTACTTCTGACTTACGGATAAACCACATTAAGTATGTCAAAGGAAAAAAAAGTTGAATATATATTATTTCTGTATGATCGTATTTGGTATCTTTTTTGTTGTTGCACTCACTCGCTGTGTTTTGGTTTCTCAGATTAAAACCGCCTTTTTTTTTCCATCTTCGCAAATTTTCAGAACGAGTATTTAACTGTTGCCTTTAATCCTCAGTTAATGCGACACCATCAGTTTTTTCGTATTATACACATGAAAGACCTCAACGTGGAACACAGTCGGCTCGCGTCAGACCAGCTCACATTCGGCTGATCCGCTTTGGTGAGTCCTCAACACTTTATCCAAACGAAATAAGATCACCGTCATCAGTGTGATTGTTTCTATCAAACCTGTGAATTGTACTACTTCTTTTTTTTTTTTTTACCTCAACCATAGATAATACCAAACAGATGGAGGTGCCATGGTTGAGTTATGTGGATTTTTTTTTTTTTTTGCCAAAATGAGAAACATCCTGGTTTAAAGAGGGAAGCAGGCATTAAAAGAAAAATGTGACTCTTTCTACATTGATTTCATAACAACTTTAAACAAGCCAAAATGAGTAAAGTGGAAAAAAAATTTCAAGCATTGTCTGACTGATTTAAAAAAAAAAAAAAAGCTTTGGTTTTAGTATGAAGTCTGCTGTGTACTCTTTGGGTCATCATTTGTATTTTATTTTTTTAATAAAACAAACATTGGCGCTCTGCTAACCGACTTGCACTTTCTTCTTTAATCAAAATCCGCTGAATTTATCAAGTTTGTAACACATGGTCTTTTACAGAAACCTGGTTTTAGGTTAAAATCAGGCCTTCGGGTTTTTAGATGGGCTGTTCTAGAAACGTGGGCTGTAATAACAAAGCGACGCCTCGCTGTGGATTGTTGTTTTGACTTTGGGTAGAAGACCTTGAAGGTTCTTATGATAAAAGCAAATCTGGTAATTGGGGAGAACCAAGACTATTAAAGCTTTATAACCAATAAAAGGATCTTAAAGCAAACAGACAGCCAGTGCACAGACTTAAAAATTGGGGTTTTATGGTTTCCTTCCGTCTTTGGTTAACACCCATGCAGCTGAGTTTGTAAGATGTTCTTATATGTTCTTCTTGGGGAAACCAGACAGTCTATTCTTGTTGTCTTTGTACTGGTTTGGTGTTCTTTAAATGATTAGAATGCATTATGTTTCTAATGCAAGACTCCAATCTGAGATTTGAGACAAGGATGAATCCCATTTGAATGTCAGTGCTGCAGCTTCACATTAAGTTTCTCTCACTGAGTTTCAGTATTAATGACTTTGATCCCAATTAAGCCGCTGCAAATCCTTTGCCATCCATAACTTGACGCTGAAATACAAGTACAAAGGGCGCTGATTAGCCCCGGGTCATTAGAAAACAAGAGATGTAAAACTGTTAACATAGCAGTGGACATTAATACTCTTGTTTCCAAGTGACAGTAAAGGCTAAAAAGTGCAGGGCTTAAAATCGTACCTTGAGGAACACCTTTATTTATTTCACTGCTTTTCGATGAACAATCCATGCTCACAAAAAAAAATCTCCATCTTTAAGAATACATTTAAACCAGTAAAAAAAACTATCCAAAAGAATCAAGCCGTTATTTACAACCTTCATTAGTTCTGCCTCGGTACTTTGAAGTGAGCTTCGAGCACTTGAGTGAAAGCGAATGCCCCACCCAGGCATGTGACAAGGCTGAGATATCGATCTGGAGGATCATCACACGACTGAGTGAGAGGACCCTGAGGCTGTTTGCCTAAATTATTGATGGGTGTTGCGTCATTCAAAAATCTGGATAACACAGCATCCTGTTGTTCCCACACTGTGGGATCACAAGATTGCTGCGGTGCGCTTTGAAAACATGGTTGATACTTTTTGTGCTCAAGCGAGAAACATTAGGAATGTACTCATAACGTAAAACTGTGGTTACACACACGGCGGGGGTTTTCCTGGTTCAGATCGGGCCTTGAGGGGCGTGACTATGCACAATAAAGGCAAGAAGTGTGTCTTTTTAACGCAAATATATACCTTATGCTGTCATTTCAGACCATTTGATAAACAAAAATGTTTATTATGTCCATTAATTTTGAAGATGTTCTCAGCTCTTACTATTTTGGCTCTAGGGATTTTCCTTTGCCACTTGCTAAAACCTGTTTGGTGTTTCTCTGTTATCTCGTATTATCTGCGTGTCAACACGATGCATGCAAACCTCGCTTATACAGCAGTTCTGCACTGCAGTGTCAGTGTGCTGTTGGTATGTTTGGGTCAAATGAAATCTTTGAGGACAAGGAAACAAGATAAAAACTGTTAAATTTATAAATTACAGTTTGTCACTGGACGGATACATGGAGGCACGGTTTTCAAACAGAACAAAAAAACGAGAAGGCAACATACAACAGAATGTAAATAAAGTTGGGCGGCTGTGAAAGTGCCTCCTAGAAATGAGGAAGCCCTCGAGAATTGCACAATAACACAAAGCACCACATAAAAGATATATGATGTTGACGTGAGGCTTGAAACCATCTGTAGACCATACAGGAGAAGATGAGGCTGAGTCAACCGCAACCGGCCAACGCCTACATCTCTAACCCTCGGGACCAAACCAGTATGTTTGCTTGGGTCACCGTGAAAGCGTATGTGAAACACACAACAGAAAAAACAGAGGTGATGTTTTTACATGTAACAAAAGAAACACAAACAAAAGGTCATTTTAGTGTTTAACCTGACAGAGACAGAGAAAACTCTCTCGACTTTCCCTTCAGCGTAAAGATTCGAGCCATTTAGACGAGTTTATTTTAAATATAATCAGAGGGATTTGCTCTGAACTGATCAAGAAATTTTTAATCGTTTTATCAAATGTGCACAAACACTCAGGAAGGAACAAGTATAAATAAAATTATAGAACATTTGAAGTTAAATATTTCCCTGAAACACCCACATTTTTGCCGTCAGCATGCATCAGTGAGGAAGAGGTCAGTTTACATTAACACATAAAATGGCCACATACGCCGTAAACGAAGAGCAGCCTTCAGTTCAACTGCAAAAGTACTCCAGCGAATGTCATGCATACTACAGCAACTATAGAATAAGAACTTACAGTACGTTATGTCGTATTCACAGAGTCGAAACGATTGAGCAGATTTCTGAGAGGCTTTTCTAAAGCAACGATGCATCTTACAGCAACATGGATCAGCGGTTTGTATGAGTGTTTGGTTAGCGCTTTGTACTGCAGGTGCTCAATGAATCACAAGCACATCAGATGCTTCAATACTTCAACTTTTCAAAGCCGTAAAATTAACATCAGTGAAAATTAGCAGGAAAAAAAAAGAAGTAGAGTTTTATATCTGTCGAACGCAGCAAACGGTAACAAAAATAAAAATGTAGCTGCTCATAAGAAGTTGTGTAAGAGACTGCACATCTGCTGTGTAACGGCTACACAGGTGGAGATGGTAAGGCCCAGGTGGTGTGTGCCAGGCAGGAATCGAGCACAAAGTGTAAAACAAAGTTCTCCTAATGGTTCACGACGACCGATGGCAAAGTTGGAGGATGGCTTTTTGTAGCAGAGGATACGTTCACCTCGTCTCCTGTCAGTCTTGTGTTGTCCTCAGGATTAGGCAGAGCCCACGTGGCTCCACTGGCAGCTCCGTCTCAGTGCAGTTGGGTCCACGGACCGCAGTAGTCATCACAATCACGGCCTTCTTTTTTGACTCTCCTCAGTAGAAGCGCTTGCGTCGGCTCTCGTTCCAGTGGCTGTAGACCACCAGGCCGATGACGATGAGGAAGATGCAGCCCAGCATGGAGAAGAGCACGGTGAAGAAAATGGATATCCCGCTCATTCCCTCTTCAACTGGACCCACTGGAAGACAGAAGAGGTGATGAAAAGGTAAGCAGCAAACAGAGAGGGGAGACAGAAAAGGTGATGAAAAACAATCATCTGACAGCTGGATTCATGTTGTGGGCATTTATGTCTTACATCTGAGCAGCTCCATGTTGTCTACACTGGGTATGGTTATTTCATCTTCCTTTTCTTCTTCCTCTTCCTTTTTACTCCGCAGCACCGTCAGCTGGTAGAGTTTCAGTGAAATTACATCATGGTTATCTATGAATAGAGGATCAGAAGATATGATTACATGAGGAAAAAAAGTCACACATAAAAGATAAAAGGGATTTTAAGAGAATGTTTTTGAGGTTTTTACAATTCCTGGTTAATGCAAACGCTTTATTTTTGGCAAATATTTAAATGACACACGTGGAATAAAATGATTTTAATAGAATATAAGTTGACGTTTTAGTCAAACTTTGCTGATTTTTAAAAGTTAACACTCCTTTTCTGGGTTAACCACCCAGCTACATTGGAATGATTAAAAAGATACTGCTTCTTCATTTTGTGATTCTTGGGAATTTAGACAAGGTGTTCTGCAAATTCGGCTATCCAGCGAAAAGGCATTTGCAAGAAAAAGGCATAGCATGCTAGCAGACTGTGGTCTGTAGGAGGTGTAGGAACTTGCAAACAAGCTGAAGAATCACTAATGTGCTGTAGTTTTTAATGAAGGGTATGTTTCTGGTCGTTTGCAAGGTGGCTCGGTGGTTAGCATCGTTGCCTTGCAGCAAGAAGAACACCCGGGATCTTTCTGCGTGGAGTTTGCATGTTCTCCCCGTGCAGCGTGGGTTCTCTCTGGGTTCTCCGGCTTCCTCCCACACAGTCCAAAAACATGTTGAGGTTAATTGGTGATTCTAAATTGTCCGTAGGTGTGAATGTGAGTGTGCTTGGTTGTCTGTCTCTAAGTGTAGCCTTGTGATAGACTGGTGACCTGTCCAGGTGAACCTGCCTTCACCCTGAGTCAGCTGGGATAGACTCCAGCTCCCCTGCTACCCTAGTGAGGATTAAGCGGTGTATAGATAATGGATGGATGGATAGATAGTGGATGGATAATGATCTAGCAAAACAGGCTTAATGTTGAAGTACAGAATCTCATAAAATGTATTTACCTATAAAAAATGACCTGTTTATTTAAGTCAGAATAGAGTAGAATAGAATAGAATAGAACTTTATTGATCCCCTTGGTGGAAACCTCAGGGAAATTGCTGACACAACTGTTAGAGAGAAATGTCCTGCTGTATACTAAAGTTATTCCAGAGAATTTGATGACAAACAACAAATACAGATGAGCAGCATATCAAGCACTAGTATTACGCATAAGGGCATCACTCTGTGGTGAGATCACAGAGACGCGGCTAAATGTAGTTATTAGTGTTTGAAGTGCAGCAGCCACCATTACCCAGGAGCTGTTTACCTGAGAGGTCTCCGGTGATTGCTGAAGCTCCAAAATAATACCCTTGTGGCAGCCGCACCCCGGGAATATCCAGACAGTCCCTCCACTCGTGCTGCCCGTCGATATCTATCATCACCTGCTCAACAGAGGCAATCGGTTACTTCTAGAGCATATTTATCTCGGCACCTGTCTCTTAGTTCTGCTTCCAAAAGCTGGCTAGTTAATGTTTCTCAACAACTTACTGAGCATCATGTAGAAACCACTGAAACCTTAGACATAAAGCTACGTGTGGGTTCGGTATGTTTTGTGCTTGTACATCGTAAACATGCAGCCTACTGTCTTAAGCCTTCATTTCTAATTACTTCTATCCAAGGTTCACTATTAGGAATTATTATAGTACTCATAATAATTTGCATGATACAGTCAGCTGCTTTTTCATGAGTGCCAAAGATGCCTTAGATTTATGCATCTCTGGAAAGAATCTTTTTTTTTCTGGGCACCGATTCTTATCCAATAAAATAATTTGCTAACAACAGGTTACACAGTCCAGGATATTAAAATGTGAATGCCAAGTGCAAGAGTTGTTATTGCGAATAATTAAAGATACAAATCAAAGCGTGCATCTCTCACCGTTAGCCTGCGGCGGACGTATCGGATGAAGAGGAAGGTGTCGTGTTTGAGGTTGCGCACCATGGCGTTGCAGCCGCCCAGCTCCGTGGGCCGACCGTCCCGCTCGTGGTCGTAGCTGACGGTGCCGTTTCCCACCATGGCCAGAACGAATGGGAAGATCCTCTTGTGGTTGCAGGAGGAAAAGGAGAGAAGTGAGAAACAAAGCTTGATTTAGGTTAGTTTTTTTTTTTCTATCACAGATCACAGGGAGATATTTTCCCAAGAAGTACATTTTTATTTTACATTTTGCTGTAACATGCAAACTGAAAAGAAACTGTATGCGGCATCTCAGGATGTCAGAACAATACAAAACAGTTACAGTGTGCACATGCGATATTATTTGTGAAACAGCAAATACGGAGCTCTGTAGCATGAAAAGCGTTTTTAATCGTAGATCAGTTCACGTAAAAAAAATTCAATCATGAACCAGGCTACAGGAGGAAAACAAACACTGACAGAGAACACAAAGGCGCTAGAGAACAAAAAAAAAAAAACACAATAATAAAAATCCAAAAAGCACAAAAACGCACACCACACTGTCACACGTGCACATATTCTATCACAATATACAGACTTTTTTTTTTTTGCACGACTTTATAATTCTGTTATAATTTTTATTACTCTGAATACGACACAGCATTCATGCAGGGACAAAAAAACCATCACAGACAGCACTGTTTCAAAAATCCTAAGTGTTTCCAGCCAGTGAACCATGTTTAATGTCCAGTGGAGGCTGGATAAGGAGGCTAGACTAGAATCAAATGTTCCAAAGCATGTTTACCTGTGTGCGAGGAGTGTACCTCTTCTTCTGCGCCTGTCTCCAAGTGGTTGCACAAAAGAACACAAATACAGCCCCTTTACATAAATCTGCAGTAACACTTGTCCGTGGGTGCCACTTTAACCCCACTGTGTTTTCACACACGCGCTAAGATCTAAGCAGAGCCACTGCAGCATACCTCTATGTGTTTCTCCTCATTGGGATATGTGTCCACAAAAACACCCAAGCCAGTGAAGTTGTCCATATTTCCAAACACCGGACCTGTAAAAGTACACACAACGATTAATTCCGTATAGGGTAGGAGTTGGGTTTACATCATGTCCTGTAGTGTTTACCTTTCTGCATACGCTCCTTAGTGTACCAAATCGCCATCCCGTCACCATTCAGGCTCTTCTTCCCTTGACCGTGGATCTTAAAGTGCACCTGCATCTCCCAGTCCTTAAGATGACACGGCTAGAAAACACAGACAAAATATAAAGCTACTGAGCCACAAACTATTTACCACGATATGGAGGCAAGAAACGCATGAGAGTGTCAAGACATTCCCAAATATTGGATCTGTTTTGGTCTTCGGTATGACCCATCTGGTTCCCCCTTTGAACGCGGCTTCCTGAATCGCTGTCCACTAGATTTGGCGTTCGGGCTTATATTCGGTGTGGCTGAGCTGACTACTTGAGTCAGGCTTAAGGTTGGGTTGACATCAGAATGTTTTCATGGCACTAAAATGTTGACAGCTTCGATGTCTGAGTCCAGGCATGTCGCTGTGGTTTTCACTCAACCAAAACTATGAGCAACAGGTTATGAATGTGTTCATTTTGGCAGGGAAGCGATCAAATCCAGCGAGTTTGCGGCAACAATGGAAGCTAAGATTTTTGCTAAAGCTTCTGCTGACCTTAAGAATATCTAAACCCTGCGTAAACATACCAATTTCTATCGTATAGTGATTGAACATAAGCATGACTAAACCATATCCCCAAAGAGTACATTGAATATCCTCTGACTGTTAGAATTACCAACAGTAAAGACACCAGTGGCAGTTTTATCATTAGGCTCTTGACCTTTGTATAATTCATTCCCTGTATATCAGTTGCAGCAGACTAAATATTAGAATCACCAGCAGTTTGAAGTGAAAACATTCCTGAATGTAAGATTTACAGCAGTGTTCTTGTGTTGTGTTAGCTTGCTTTGTGTTTTTTATCTAGGTCAAACTAATAAATTAGAAACTGCACAAGTGCACAGGTTATTGAGTTCTTCTCGTATTGCTCAACGGTTATAAGCCTCTGGGATGTTCCAAGAACCATTCGTCTTCATTTGTGTTTTGTAACTTTGGCTCTCACTGTGAGTAACTCCAGCTGTACATGTTAGACAAAACACTGGTGTTTTAACTTGTTTCTACAAGCGTTCTAAATACATCACTGGGAAGTCACACACACAGAGCGGAATCAGTTACAATCTTATGTTCGTTCCAGTACCTCACCTTACCTGAAATCACCACTCCTAACACACCAAGGACGCTAGAAAACTGCACTCTCTAGACCTGCAAAGCCCCCCTTTTAATTCTACCTCCAAACTACTGGACCAAGAACAGAGACTGAACTGCTCTAAATTAAATGGGAAATGCACTTACACAGCGCTTTTCTACCTTAGCGGCACTCAAAGCGCTTTACAATGTGTTTCTCATTCACACATTCATACACTAATGGCGACAGAGCTGCCATGCAAGGTCCTGCCTGCCATTGGGAGCAGCTTCGGGTTCAGTGTCTTGCCCAAGGACACTTCGACTGTGGAGGGGGCGGGGGATCAAACCGCCGACCTAACAATCAGAGGACAACCCACTCTACCACCTGAGCCACAACCTGTTTCTAACTTATTTTATTTGGCAACATGTCATAGTTATGAGTGCCTCACAGTGGATTTGAATGCCTCTTTTTGTATAAAGTTACATTAGATTTAGGGCTGCATGACACTGAATAAAAGTGGCAATGCAATATTTAGTTTTTATGCGATATACAGGCATGGAAAAAATGATTAGACCAGCCTTGTTTTCTTCAATTTCTTGTCTTGACTTGTTTTTTTGCACATATTTTGTCTGATAATATGAACTTGGTCAACTCAAATTGATTTTGATTTAAATCTCATTAGGGCAGACATGGACAGATTTTTTTTTTTTACTGCTTTTTTATTTTTTTTAACAAAGACAGCAGATTAAGTCTGATTATTCATTATTTATTTGGGGTAGTTTTGATGCTTAATGTGTTAACTTTTTCTTTTCTCCCCAGCACCTGCATCGCTTCTGCTGGACTATTCAAAAGGTTGGTCACTCAAATTACTATTAAATAAAGTTATTATTAGAGTTTTTCTCAAATGTTTTAGACACACCTTTTATTAAAACAAGTATTTTCAGCAAAATATTAATATTATAGAAACACATCATCATGAATAAGTTTAACTGCAAGGCACAGAGAGACGCTGGTTTAGTTAGCCTCCATTCCCTTTGATATTAATGAGCACAGAAAGAAAGTCAAGTCAGGTCACCGAGACTTATGTAACATAATTATAGCCAATGCCTCACAGCTAGAAGCTTCCTGGTTCATGTCCCGGTGAGGACGCCTGAGGTCTTTCTGTGCATGTTCTCCCCATGCAGCGTGGGTTCTCTCCGGGTTCTCCGGCTTCCTCCCAAAAAACATGTTGAGGTTAATTGGTGATTCTAAATTGTCCGTAGGTGTGAATGTGAGTGTGCTTGGTTGTCTGTCTCTAAGTGTAGCCCTGTGATAGACTGGTGACCTGTCCAGGTGTCCCCTGCCTTCACCCTAAGTCAGCTGGGATAGACTCCAGCCCCCCTGCGACCCTAGTGAGGATTCGGCAGTGTATAGACAGATGAATATCAAAATACAACTTTACCTGACTATAATAAACATTAAGGCTAAACTCCTACTCTGTAATTAATTAGGGAGAGCAAAGTGCCTCACACTTTATATTCATATGATACTGGGAAATATGTTGATGATGATATTTTATGATATGTTTCTAGATCCAAACAACACGTGTACAGGTCAGTGTTTACTCACTATGCGGCTCCATACTGCCCCCTGCCTGCTCTGCATGTCAGGGGTGAGGCGCACCTGCTCGGTGGTTACCATGGCATCCCCCATCAGCTCCCAGTGGGAGGAGCCTAAGGATCCCACACCTGAGTACACAAGAGGTGAGGTTACCATCGTCATGACAACAGCTGACACAGCACAATGATGAACAGCTCTGCTTTGTCACTAAACAAAAGATCTAGGGGTCAGAAAAATGCAGCACCAAGAATATAATACAGTGGTATATCCATATATGTGTCTCCGCAACGGTATGGCACAGCTGAATTACACGGAGTAACAGAAGAAAGGAAACGTTTAAAGACAAATTGGGTCATCTTATCAGAGAAGCAGCTGGAGCATGAATGTGATTTTATCGCCGGATACGCTATTCTGGAAACATCTGTCCCCGCCTGCCCCTGTGCACCAGTGTTACAGTAACGGATACCTTGGTAAGGCTTGGAAAGAGAAAACTCCCGCTTCAGGAACTCCTCCATTTCGTGATCATCGTCGGCAAAACACCGGTTGACAGTAAAAATAAGAAAAGCGAAAGTCCAGTATAATTTAAAAGGCATTTTTTTCCCTGTGAAAATGAGCCTGAGCGGTGATTTGGAGTCGCTGTAATGATTGCTCCCGCTGGTGGCGGCCATGGTGGGTCAAAGCTCAACCCACTGCAGCGTCACCTTCCCTCCCATTGGTCCGCGGTGTTGCATGGCTCGTTGTTATTGGTCAGTTTGATTGTCAGTTAGAAGGGGCGCTTTTCATTGGATGTGCTGTGCGGTTGTTTTAAATAATCAACTGAGCCATATATTATGTCAATTTAATAATTCTAACGTCAGAAGTAGTAAAGATATTGTTTACAGTTTCTCTGCTCAGGTTTATAAAACATCCTTTACTTTAATATCATGAATGAAAATAAAGGACATGTCAGCAGAACAGCTGGTTTCTTACTAACTGTTAACTAACTGTTAAAACTGTTACCCTGAAATTTAGATTTGATGTTTTTCACAACAAGTTTTTTATTTTATATAAGTAATTTTATGTAATATGGCCAATCCAAATCCATACAAACTGCAGGTTCAGCAATTCTCTGATAAAATAATTTATTGCCAAATACTAATAGAATTGTGAATTGTGGTGCTACAGAAATGCCCTGGCCTACCAATCATGTACTTGAGACATAAGGCAACTTACTTTTTAGATACAGACAAAAGCAAACAAAACAAAACAAAACAAAACAAAACACATCATTACTTTCTAGAATTTTCATAGCTGAAAAGAAATGAAAAAAATTCGCCTTCCCACAATATTTGTGACTCATATTGCAATCATAGTATCTGCCAACACATGTATGAACATGTACCTACTGGTCTAACGTAACACCACTAAAGTCATGGAATAAATTGTTCAGCTTGTTAAAAAATAATTTAGCTGCTATGTTGGGAAAATGTGTCTTCTGGCCTGTAGTACTTTCATGCTCTCACCTTGAAAATTGTTATGTCTTAGTGCTGAAACTGAAAATAAAGCTGGTGCTGCAACATCATATAGTTTTTTAAAGCAATAAAGTGCAGCAACATTCACTAAACAATAATATAAACTCAGCATGCAAATGGTTTTCTTTATTGACTTTGTTAATGTAAATGGTTGGGTGTGGTTAGAAAAAGGGTTAAAATCAGTCAACTTTGCAGGTTTTGACCTGTTCAGCTGATGACGAATCCTGAACTTTTGAGTTAATCCACACACCAGTCAGGTGTGGCTTTAAAGGACAATCATCAGACAGTGTGACCAGTACTCAGACACTCCTCTGACTTTGACTCAGTGACAATAAAATGTCACCTTAAAATGCAGCACTATTCAAATGACACGATGCCACAGATGACAAGTGAAAGATGAGAACGGCCTGCTGGCATGAGGGATGCTGGGAGGTCATTTAGGGCTGCAGCCAGGAACTTCAATGTCCATGACTTCACTATTTGTCACCTAAGAAATTGTTTCAGATGGTATGAGACGACAATCTGTCACATGATGCTGTGGAAGGACATGTCCTATAACATGATCCTGTTCCCAAATGTCTATACTCAACATGTATCATAGGCTCACCACTATATCATGATCGCCTGATTCTCCTGTCATGTTGGGAAGATTATTTAAAATGTCTTTTCCACATTATGTCTCCAGCCTATTTCACAAAGTAAGACATATGAAAATAAAAATGATAGGGTAAGACTTTAGTTCTACATTAGTAAGGTTAACCTCAGAGTCAGTTGCATTTTACATAACTTTTTTGTGGGTTTTAACTCTTAGTATTTAAATGTCAATTCACACCATAAATAACATTTTCAGCTTAATATTTGAACTCGTTAGGGTATTTCACAACACCAATCTTTATACCAGAAAGCACTTTGCCACAATGTCTGTAAATTTTTCTGACATTTCAAATGCAGTGTGTTAAAACACCAAATTCATTTTCCTTTATGTTAAAAAGAATGGAGATAATTTGATAAAATATTACATGCTGCATTGATATTTTTGTTCAATGTACTTGGAAATGCAAGGAGGCAAGTATCCCATTTTTACATCCCATATGTTTTACCTTTCTGGAAGGAGGCGATGGCAAAACTTGAGGAGTGGACAAAACAGCCCTGAACAGAATTCCCTCCTTTTCCACCACAAGGTGCCGCCAAAGCACAGTTTGGATTTTTACTTGCAGGTTTCATTATTGCAGCAAGACTTGTTTTGCAAAACTAGAAAAAATGGAACTAGATTTGTCTCAATATTATTTGTATGAACAGTAAGACAATCTATGTGTAAATGTGTGATCTGTAAATATACAATTTGCACAAATACAAAGAAACTGTAAACGTTTTACAGATGTTGAGCTTTGAAACAATTTCCCACCAGTCTCAACAAAGACTTGTATCACCAAACCTTTTTCAGGACAAACATGGTCAACCGCTGACTTGTTCAAAGTCTTTGAGACGTTTTCATAAGGACATGAAGACTTGGATGGTTTATAAGATGAACATTCCATCATCTATATAAATTATACCTATGTACGGATATAAATATGTCAAATTTGAAAACTTCCTTTTACTTGTGGGTTGCGTTTGTTTTTTTAAGTTGCAAATTCAGTCTGAAACGTGATGTCAAATGGATCCACGAAGAGTTTTTCAATTCACAAATAAAAAAAGTGGATTCATGAATGCCTTTTTGAAGAGTTTTAATAGACACACTATACCTGCAGTTTATTTAGGAACACTACTGGGTTATTCCATCTTAAATCATCAGGGGCCTTCTGCCTGACAAGCTCTGATTTGTTTGAAACTTTTTTTTAAAAAAAAATCATAAACTATGGATATTTAAAATAGTGTGTACAATTTTAGACTAATATAAGGAGTATTTCCAACATACATAAAGTTTTTAATGCCTGTCAACCCACTATCCACACAGTTTAATTTTTTTAAACATTGAATATGGGACTATGTTTGGATAAAATGGCGAAAGGAACTGCAATAAATAAATTTGCTGTAAGTTCTAATCATACTATTGATTAAGAACCTCATCAGTTCAAAACGTTGGTCTACATGGATTAGGCAATCACACAATTTTTTTGTGTTTGTAACTTGTCATACCAGCTAAATCAGTTATGAATCTCGTTATTTTTGTGACCAAGTATTTAATTTAGTATTCAATTTCTTTTGTTTTGTATCACTGTGAAAACCACATGTGGTTAAGAAAACATAAGTAGTTAACAACTGCATCATGAATTTTTTTTGTTAGTGTGTTCATTTTGAAAAAAAAATTCTCTTAACCCATAATCAGAGACTACTCCATCTAGAAATATTGCATCAGTATTTTAGATTCTGAATCAATGGCACGATGTGAAATAACACTGAACATTTATTAAAAATTTAGCATAATTAGTTTCTGAGATATTGTTGTTCAAACATAGCCACAAATTTCAATGCACAAAAACAAACAAAAAACAACGTGTGGAGCTGGGCGGTTTTTAAAATAATACTATCTAAGAAAGCTTTCGATATGTCAAGCTAAAATTTCGCAAATATTTTGATAAATACCAAAATTTTATCCTATAAATTTTTCATTTAAGTCAGAGATGGTAGAGCAGAAAATTTAATTTATTGGGTGTGTTCTTCTTCTCTGTACGCTACACATTTCAGCTGCAGCACAGCGCAGGTGCTGCTGCCCCCTGCTGGCCGGCCGCAGGTCTCCGTGTTTCTGCAGCCAGTTGGATGCTGGAGTTACGGCCACGCCCCCTTCACGTTCCCGCTGCCTGTCGGCTTCCCGACACGCTCTCCGAGTCCACAGCATCGGGGGATGGAGTAAAGGAAGGACGGGAAGCATGGATCCCACTGAAGAAAAAACAGTCGACATTTATCGCGACACGTGGGTTCGCTTTTTAGGTACGTGCTGTTTAACGTGTCTGTCGTGTATCAGAGCTCTGTTCTGTCACGGAGCAGAATAGACAGGTAGACGAAACCCGTCGATACACCGGAGCTCTTTGCTAGGTGCTAGCTGGGAGTTAGCATAACTGGCTAACTCCTGTTTTAAACGTCTATTTATAGAAAAGTTGAAGGGCATTTTGTCAGCACGGGACGTAAAGGGCGTCCAAGACTGGTCAGCAGCAGTATCATGTTCATGCTTTGTTCCATTAACGTTACACAACGTTGGTGTACTGTTATCTGGTACTAGGCGTTGGACTTGTCCCTGTAGCCGAGTCCTGACTCAGTAAATGTAGTTGTTTGGCAAGTTGAGGCAGTGACTCACAACCACAAAGAAACGCCCGAAGGCAGGAGCTGACTGAGAACTGGAGCACTGGGACTGGTTTGTAGATAAACCTTAGTATCAGTGTATGAGTAAGTTTCTCGTTGGTGGTTCCCCCGATGAGCTGAGCTGTCCGGGTCTGAAGGGCATCCAGGCTGCAGCAGTGTGTGCATTAATCTGCTCCATAGCTTCAGCTGGGAAGCAGGACTCATGTAGTGTAATGTGAATCATTTCAGCCCTCCCTTAAAATCGTAATCTTTTTGCTGCTGGCTTTAATCCTGTCTGGGCAGGATTATCTCCATCTCTACACTGAGCAATGTGTAAACACAAATGTACAACAGTTTATCCTTGTTGTACTATTTGTGCTCCATGGTCTGTAAGGCATGTTTTGAAACTAGTCGTCACTGTGCCTTAGGTGTGGAGACATCATATAGAGCTGGAAATGTGGGAAGTTGTGTATTCCTGTGTGGTGGATTTCTAATCTGACTACTGCTTGAATTAACTCATTTGAGAGAAGAAAATGTTTCGTACCCTACAGAGTAGCCTACGACCAACACAGCTGAAGTTGTCACAGAAAGCATGATTTTTAGATCTGATTCTTTACCCACCCAAAATGTGGTTTAAGTTTCCCCAACGTTTATTATATCCAGATTCTCAACTCCTGTCATGGGCTGCATGGCCACATTGTGTGCGATCATCTTCACAGGCTTTACATTCACATCCTGTACGATCTGTGTTTCCGGTACATCTTGTAAATTGGATGTTGAGGCCTACGTGTAGCTCAAGTGAAACAGTCCACAGATTAAAAGTTTCTTTTCAGTTTTTACATACTGGCTTTATATTACCTAAGTTAGAAGATCTTACTAATTCTATAATTCCTATTTCTATTGTTATATGTTAGCTGATTGTATATTTCAGCAAATCTGTTATTAAATATATGTAAACATGTAGTGAAAATGGCCTGATTAGACATACACTTGATGATAATTTCTGTCATTTTTGATATATAT
>NW_007578873.1:145963-185318 GCF_000690725.1 Stegastes partitus
CAACAGATGAGAGAAACACTGAAAAGAAATATTTGCTTGTGAAAAGAAACACAGCATCAGTTGAACAGAAGTATTCCAACTACAGA
The DNA here is from genome assembly GCF_000690725.1 of Stegastes partitus. Taxonomy (NCBI): domain Eukaryota; kingdom Metazoa; phylum Chordata; class Actinopteri; family Pomacentridae; genus Stegastes; species Stegastes partitus. The sequence continues at coordinate 146,050 of NW_007578873.1, forward strand.
AAGGATGATGTTGACCAATAACAGGTAGTCTGTCGCTACTGTCTTGTGACTGTTACTAAATACACAAGTCAACATGACTAATTTGTTAGATAATAAACGTCTGCAGCACAAAGTTCTGTATGACGAGTACAAAGCGAAGCCAGAATCTGAATGCAGTCCAAAGCAAAAAAACTGTTTTGGTTGCCAAGACAGGTTTCAAACAGCTTTTTTCTGCTTTTCTCAGTTTTATTTTTTGTAGTTTTTGGTATTTTCTATGCAAGTGCACTCTCCTACAAAATCACCACAATTATTCTAGAGTGATTAATTCTATCTGGATTGAAAGGTTCTTAATTTTTTCAGATCAAAACATATATATGTCACAGTCCAAATTAAAATCCAGGTGGATTTTGGATCTGCCCAGGCGAGATTAAAATTTTGATTTGGTCTAGGCAGAACTAAAGTATTGATTTTGCCTAGACCAAATTAAAATCCTTCTTATATCATTGTGAGATTGTAATCCTGCCTGGGCAAATTTTACATCTGCATAGACAGAACCAACATTTTCATTCAAGTACATAAGAAGAGATTCTTTGAATATGTAGTGAGCTGTGACACATTGCGAGATGTTAATCTGATATGATCTCCACACGTCACCATGTGTGTGAACCTCACATTCTTTAATGCTGTAACCATTAAAGGGTCACACCAACATTTTCATTCAAATACAAATGAAGACGTGTGACACATCTTTTGTAATGTTTAACAGTCACACAAGACTGGTACAAATACTACATATATATGAATGATTTCAATGTGGTCTAGGTGAAATTAATCTTATAATTCTGATTTAATTCAGATTTTTAATTTGATGTGGTCAAATTTTAAATCTGCTTCGGCTGGATTACAATCTCAATTTGTTATAAGGATGATTTTAATTTGATCTCGACAAAATTTAAATTTAAATTCTGCCTAAAAGAAGCTAAATTCTGCCAAATTTTAGTTTTGCCCAGGCAGGATTACAATCTAATTATGATGAAGGATTTTAATTTGGTCTAGGCAAAATCAAAACTTTAGTTCTGCCTAGACCAAATCAAAATTTCAATCTCGCCTCGGCAAAATTAAAATCCGCCGGGATTTTAATTTGCACTGTGACATATATGTACATAGTAGAAAATATCACCATGACAGTTTTTTCTTAATATCTTGCCTCTCCAGCTTGATGGGTCTGATGCTTTTTCAACCCAAGTGTTTTGGCGGCAGAATGAAGCAAAGACATGTTTGTCTGATGTCCTCGTAGATGAATTCAGGTCACTTTTAAAATCCACGGTAGATATATAACAGCAGAAGCGTGCAGCAGTAGATCTGAGATTGGATGTGCTCGTTGTGTTGTCTGGCCATCAGTCACTGTTATTGGTCATCTCTGAAGCTCTCTTTTATCATCTAGCCCTGCTCTGTCTTCTTCAGCATTTGGATTCCTTATCTGTGATGTTTCTGCTTCTACTTGCTTCAACACCTTTTGAACACGAACACACACACACACACACGCACACACACACACACACACACACACTCTCTCTCTTTCTCTTTTCATGCCTTACTGGGCACAGAGCAAAAAGGGCAAACAGGGCCAGTTGCAGTCTATTCCACCAGGGCACAGCGTATTTCCTCATTAGCTAAATGCATTGCTGGAGGATAAGCCTATCTATACGTCCCTTGTTATCGTACATCATTATACAAGTAGAAGCTCTTAGCACCTTACTAGCCCTCCCTGACCTTCTGAATCTCCCGATCCAGCAGTTGACCCAACCGTTAATTTCACTCGTACGGTGGTAAATGTTTAGTGGTACATAGTTTTTTTTTTTCTACTATTCAGATTTAATTCTTTTTCTCTTCGTTACATCACGACGTTTGGTTAAACACACGTTGAGAGTGTATTGTGTTTCACTTGCCGCTCCCCTTTCACAGTTTTCAGTACAGTTTTTAGTGAGCATTGTGCAGCAGGAAAGTACCTCCATCTGAGATATTCACTACTGAGGAGGAAGTATGATTCATTCCTGCGTGTTGTTCCCACTGAAGACTACATTTACGCACATCCTTAAAGCAGACGGGGGAAAAAAAGCTTCAATTCTTCAGAAGTAAGAGCCCTTAACACCGTATATAAATAGTGCAGAGGTGGTTTTTTGCACCGTGGTTCATCAGCATAGGCATAATAAAAAAACAAAACACGTTCAGGAGCTGATATGACTCAGTCTCACCTGAAATGCACCTTAACATTGTGGAGGACATGCATACAAGAGAGAATACAGGCTTCTTAAGGGGGCAGGAGACAGTTTTTTTTAAACCTACTGCACAGGCTCACTCCAGGATCACTGATGTTTTATTTCTTTACATTAATGTGCTTCTTTTTATTTAATCTTAATATGTACTTAATGTTATTTTTCATCATGCAGGCTTTGCCAAACTGAATGAGATGCTGGTTTATTGTAGCCGTAGCAACACATTTGATCTGTCTATTATCCACTAAACAATTACGAAATGTGTAATCTGGATCAGAGGCCTGTTTGACATGTTGTCAGTCGAAGCATTAAGTGGTACAAGGCTACCACTGATTACCTTGTTTATGCAGTAAATGACCACTACTGGGGAGCTAATAGTCTGTCACCAAGCTGTGTTCAAAAGGCTCGACTGCTTCTAATGGACTCGTGTCTTTCTCTGAAATGCAGCATTTGAACAGTCGTGTCAGTTTTGCCCGCAGTACCTGAGATGGAGTCACGCAGCCGCAGCAGAATTTGACTCCACCACGCTCTGATGGTTCTGTTGTCATTGAACCAAAGATAATGCTCCCTGTGTGACTGGAGTTAATTTTACCAGTGATGTACATGTATACTGTGGCATATGGCACAGGTGACTCCTTAATAAGGGGATCAAGGACATTTATGTCGTTCTGCCCTCATGGAATGGATATTGCATAATTTTCCAAATGCTGCTTTCCATTTTCACCAAGACAGTGTGAGAGATGAAGCTGAGCTTGATCAGCTGCTTGCATGTGTCAGGATGTATGTTCTGGAAACTGCGGGGTATAATGCTAACAATACTGACAGTACAGTTTCACATTCATAATGTTTTGCCATTTTGCGATCTGCTGCTCAGTAATTGAGCTTTGGAATATTTAATGGACTCCTTCACTACTTAGAAAGACTCTAAACATGGATTATTATTTTCATAAATGTTTTGCACTAATGGTTTCTTTTATAGACTTGAGCCTCAGCATCTGATAGCAGTGTGGCTAACTAGGACTATTATGTATTTAGAGGAAGCTGAGAGGGTTAAAGTCTCATGTTCATCTATGTATGTATTTCCACAGGATATGCCAATGAGGTCGGGGAGGCCTTCCGTGCTCTGGTGCCAGTGAGCTTTGTATGGGGCAGCTATGCTGTGGCCACTGCATATGTTACTGCTGATGCAGTGGACAAAGGGAAGAAAGCAGCTGAGGTAGGATATTACAGTTTGTTTGGGGTATTTTCATTAATGATCATAATGGTCAGACTTGTGTTATCTTGTATGAAGGGGTAGAAATGCATCTTCACTCACCTTAAATCCCTGTTTTTTTATACCAGGATTGAATTCCTTTACTGCTTCATTCAGTAGTTTTATTTTGACATATATAACTTAAGTAATTGTTTGGTTTTACTGGCTACAAGCCCAAATCTTTAAAATAGAAACATGAAATCCTGAGCAACAAAAAAGAAAAATTCAGGTCCATATTATGATAACATTCTCTTTTCTAAAACCAGCCTGTGGTAGCTGTTTCTACCCTCATTTTCTCTCCCTCCATCTGTTCCTTAGGCCCATGGGGACAACCCAGGGAGGACGACACGGGTTGCGGCGGCGGTGGTGGACACGTTTGTGTGGCAGGCCCTCGCCTCTGTGATCATCCCCGGCTTCACCATTAATCGCGTGTGCGCCGGGTCGCTGTACCTGCTGGGCAGAACCACCAAGTTGCCGCTGTCCGTCCGCAAGTGGACCACTACGGCTATAGGCCTCTCCACCATCCCCTTCATCATTACTCCAATAGACAGGTTTGGCGCAAGTTGTGTTTTGTTTGCATGTGTACATGGATTATGTAAGATACTGTTACGCAAGATTTAATTCTAAGGTTCCGACCATCGACAAATGAGCGGTAGATTTAGCTGCTGTGTGGGACACAAGATCATTAGGTCAGCTCCAACATGATGTCGTGACACTTGTCTGTTCTGTATATAGTGTGATAGGATATGTCTGGTGATGTTTCCTTGTTGGTAAATCTAATAAAATGGCCAAAACTTTACTATAACCCAACTGCACCAACAAACATTGTGGATTACATCAAAATAGTCCCCAATGAATGTGCTGTTCTCTAGTGATGATCGCGATTATGGTGCTAAAAACTACCAGCTATTTAAAAAAAAAATAAACTGTCAAACAAGGTAGGGAAATCAAAAGTGCTGTATTTTTGGCTTAACTGTAGTCTTCTCTTTGGATTTGTTTACAGGCAGAGCTATTGAACAACACTAGATGTGTCCTTCAGAGTCATACAAATGAAAGAAACAACACACACTTCACTAGTTTTTTTCAGAACGATGCCAAACTAGTGTAGAGCTTCGTGTTTGGCTGAGAGCGCTTAGAGTGCAGCACCAACATATTTTCTTTGACACGTGTCCCATAATAACAACTCCAAACCAAACAGCTACTCAACCGGGGACATTCCAGCATTTAGTGTTCCGCAATGGGCTCTAAATTTTACAACAGAAGATGTTTGTTAAAATTACATGGTACCAGAATATTTAAACGTGCCCTGACTTTCATGTTTTCCATTTGACGTCTGGTATTGCGATCAATTATGCAGGAAAATAAATGAAACATCTGTACTCACAGTTTATTTGTAGGATTTTGCAGCCATAATCTATGACAAGTGTTGCATCATCATCAACAACAGTGGTGATATTTTCACTGCTCTGTTGCTAGATAACAAATAACACCAGCTCTCGAAAGCAGAAGTGTTTGCAGACCACTTCTGTTTTATGAAATGTATTCAGATGTGCTGCACTGTGTGTGTCACATAAAAAATGTTTCTCCTGCTTCTGCCCTGTAGGTCAGTGGATTTCCTGCTAGACTCGAGCCTTCGGAAGGTCTACAACGAGGGAGAGAAGCACGAATAAGGAGGGACGGTGCAGCACAAATGTCCTTTTCCTGGCATCCTGACATCGGTCCAGTTCATGTGCTGATTATTCAGAAGATGTGCAAAGAAGGCCGTCACGGAAAAAGAGTTTAGTCAAACATACGTATAAAATAGCTGTACTGAAAAATCCTAACATTTATATACCAGGTTAAGTTATTAAAATCCTGCTGTGTGAAACACCCCTCGGGGGGGATACTGAATTTTTACATCTCAGGGCGATCTGGGTAGCGACACCGAAATGTCTAAATGGGAATGTAAGAGTATAAAAATTGTATGAATACTCCATTCGACACAGTGAATTCCTGCTTCTTTGGCAGGCGTACAGTGTCCTGATATATTCTTCTGATCTTTTATACAGAGAAAAGCCTCCAAGGTTGCCCTGGTGGGCTACAGCTGAGAGCTATTACTCGGGCTTGCAGGATATCGCTTTATGTTCAGATAGAACGGTGGTTACATACAAACCCACACTTGCTGTAGTTGTTAGCCATATTTAGCGGTACTGTAACGACAAAAAGCCACGATGTCCTTCTTCTTTTGTTACCAATTTAAAATTTCTCTTTTCTGTTACTCGGAATAGAAAAGAAGCGTCTTCTGATGCACTTTTCTGTTGTTTTATTCTGCTTTGTTGTCGATCATGGAAGCCACTGAGGTTTTCATCGAGAGTTTGCGCCGCACCAGTTACGACCTGCGTGGTTCTGTACACAGTATAGAATCAGTATGTACAGTAGTGTAACTTATTGTAGGTTTGAAATGTTAGATGTGCCAGGTTTAGATCAGCAAATGTGTGTAGAACAAATATAAATTTCTCCAGCACAAAGAGTAAAGATGTCTTGACTTCAGATTACTGTGAGGCGGTGCAGGGCAGCATACAACCAGTGAATATGTTTAACAGATTTATGTCACTGATGCACAAGAGGAGACATTTGTAATCCAAAGTACTAGCACATTAGATGTAGTGTTGCACTTCTCAAACATTTGTGAAGGCCAGTATATGCAAAAAAAAAAAGGCTTAAGGGATTCACTAAGAAATACACTATACTGTACGTCTATAATGTTTGTTTAAGGAGCCAAAATATATATATACTGTATCTCATGCTGAACTATGCAAAGGGAAAAAACAACATCTGTGTGCATAAATGAGCTTAGAAGATGTTGGGGGTCGTTTCCCCACGTTAAAAAATAAAGTATGTGGTTACATATTGTGCACATTTTTAGAATTATAAAGGGAAATCTAAAAATATGTAGCTTTACAGTTTACTGTGCTGTAACGTTTAAGATGAGGAACATGCTGGGAATAGTTGTCAGTTTTTTTGTGTGTGTGTCAGGTTACACCAGTGCACCATTTGTAGCAATAACCTTCGTTTAATGTGTTCGCACGTCACGGAGAGAGAGACATGCTGAGAGAAATGCTGGAGTACAACACATATGTATTAATGGCTGGTACTTGTAAATGTGTTTAATAGCGAGATCAGGCTAAAGGCTGCTTCAACAGTACTTGTTTATTCAGAGCGGGTTACCATTACACCACACATTCACTTAAGCACATACTTTACTTTTACCTCATGTACATATATAGACGGATAGTTTGAGTTATCATAGCAGGAGAGGATCCAAAGACACCAGTCTACCTGCAGCGTGTGTGTGCCAGTTGATAAAACTATGATTCTCCAGCTACTGCATTTAAATGTCATTGATTTTTGCCAGCACTTTTCCTGCTATGACATGTCAAAATATCCGCCTGGGAGAAAAAAACGTGCATTGGTGCCTCCTTTGTGAATATCTCTCTCTTCAATTTTAACATTTCAGATTTTACACATTGTTGTATTTCTACTGTTCTGTTGCATGCTGCAAAACAAAAGGAATGATTTCCTTTTTTTTTTTTTTTTTGACTGTCTGACAGTGTGTTTAGAACTGGGAATATTCAGCCTTAACTGAAAAGAATTTAAATAGTATAACCTCAAACTCTGTTAGTTCACAAGCTGGAGATTATTTTTTCAAATGTGAAAGTAACTGTTTAAAGTTAAAGCTCCATTCGTTAGAGTGGTCACCTGATAGTCAGCGATCCTGATGCTCTGTAACCTCTGAACTTCTGAAACTGTGGTGAAATAAATTATATCATGTCTTGATTTTCGGTGCGTTTCTTGAATGATTGGTCGTGTTTTATTGCTTGTCAAGTCTGTGTTTTCTTTAACATTCCTGCAGCAATCATCATCATTTTTAGTACACATATTGACAACAAATGATTCGGTGCCACCATGTAGTGTTGGGAAATAATGATTAACAAAAAAAAAATCAAATGCTATCTAAACCGTATATGTGGCAAGGCCGTCCTACAAGAGCAGTGAAATCAAGTGGCGGTACAACAGCCTCCTCTTTGCGCGAGCGCTTTCTACTTAACCAACTGTCGCTTTGAGATGAAAGAGGTGTAATTCAAGGGACTGCTTAGCCAATGAAATGGAAGCTCTCAAAAAGACATCAGACCATTTGAGAGCACAATTTGTCTTGATTGAGTCTGGAGAACACAGCTGATGCCGCTTGCACAGATGAAGTGCCCACATAAAAAAGCAAAGCAGCTCCAACTGCTGCTCGGCACAGTCATGTTTGCACTTGTTCTTCTGCTTCTGGCCAATTTGACCACGTCAAGTGGTGAACCAGGTAAGAAAAAAGAAAGAGCATTGTATCTGTTGACAGAAGGTTTGATCAGCTGAGTTATATTTTATTTTAACGTTGCATGTGTCACCTTTGTGCTACAGCCAGTCCTCGACACAACCGGGACCAATGGATCAACAGCCATTTTAACAAAGCTTTTGGCCCGTTTCAAGAAGAAGGGAAGATCATATGGCCCGAAACTCCACGAGAAGTGTCTGGACTGGTGACGAAGGCGGGCCGGAAGCTGTCGACTACTCCAGGGCCTTCTCTTATGAAGGAGCAAGGTGGGTTGGTTAGCCCGTTTATAAACCTGAGCTTTTGTTGTGATTATTTCTGCTAAAGATTGTTCCCATTTGAAATGTCCTTTTTTTAAAAAATGTTAGATTCCAGTAAAGGAGAAAAAGAATCGTCGGTGTGGAAAATCGTGCTGGTAGTAGCCATCCTGCTGGTGTCTGTGGTGGGATTTCTGAGCATGGCCTATTACCTGTGTGTCTGGAGAGGAGGCAGGATTCACTACCAGCCTCATAAGGGGGGCTATCCATGAATATGAATAAAGTAAACTTTGTATAGAAAAAAAAAACTTGAGTGTTGGTTTTTCAAGTGTTGTTTTATGGATTATCCTTGGCTGAAATGGATCTGATGCCTTGTAAATGTAAAGCCACTCCTCACCACAGCTTGTTTTAGCATCTTTTGACTGACAAGTACAGAAGTTGTTTTTATTAATGAAAAGCAATTTTTTTTTTGCTTTTTCTTGGTGTCTGTATGTTATTGCGAACATTAGCATACATGTCCTAAATGTTGACTCAAACCCACAGATGCATTAATGTCTCTTTTCCACTGTCCAGCTGTTTACTTGTGGCTCTAACTGATCAGTTTGCCACCAGAACAGCTATTTATTGATCTGGGGATCAATGGGAGTGCCAGTCGAACACAGTTAGTTCCTGATGGGACACTAGTTCTCCATCCAGAGCCTCTCACTGGATGGAAACCTTCCTAACTGCTGAGGAATATTATCTCTATGATGCATTTTCTCAAAGTAGTATACTTTTTTATGTATTCTAATGTACTAAAGCATTTAAAATAAGTTGGATGTTTAAAAGTTGTGATCATGTTATTATTACAATCAGGCAGTTGTGGTATCTGGCTTCTTTTAGCAACCAAAAAAAACCATTAAGTATATTCCATGTATTGGAAACGCTGTTCTAACCCATAACTTGTGGATGTTTCTCAGTTTGACTGAGACGGTTGGTCATCATATTCAAATAAAACCCATTTTTCAAACAAAACTAAATATTTCTTTTCACAAATAAACATTTTCACCTTTTGACTTGCTACATCTCTTTAAATAATTCCAGTAGCCGGCCACTAGATGTCCTCACTAACATTGGCTTTGTGTCTTGCTCTTCCTGTCCAATCCAACACAGCAGCTAATGCACACTTGTAAATGCTATGTAGCACTACAGTAAATGTATTTTAGTATCACATATCGATATCATGTTAACATCATCAGATTGAACCCCTGCAGCCTTGTGTTAGGGTTTCCAAAATGACAAGCCTTCAGGATCAGTTTAAGTCCTGCATGTATTTATGTACATGACTGTTAAAGTCTCATAATGATACATGTGAACATTTTCATCAATTGTTTGGCCAAAACTTGATAAATTGCTCTTGGTGCAAATAAGATGTGACAATCTTCTGCTAACATGCCTGAAGGTGCTGTACCTCCTCTGTTCATTGATAAAATGTAAATGAAAATCCTTATAACAATGATACAGCTTTTTCATTAAATGCTTTTTTTTCCTGTGACCGGTACTTTCTTTTGCTTCCATCAGTCCCCCTATTACCAAACCTCCCCTCTCTTTCCAAACTGCTTTATGCTCTCGCTGGCTGCCGTTGGCAAACATTTTCGTCTTCATAAGAATTCATCTTGATCAGAATTATGGCAGAAGTGGCTGCCAGGCTGTTGGCAAAACCAGCAGAGTGCTAAGAGTAAAGAGTAATGTTTTAATTCGGTGTCAAGCAAGCGAGCTCGGATCAAATCCACAAACATTTATAAGTCCCCGTTGAGCAATATCAGGTGGCATTAGGGGGCCTAAGGAGACAAAAAGCTGATGAATTGAATTAATCTCCCCAGCCGTGATGGATGGGCCTGTTCACAGGGGGTTGGAAAATGGGGGCATTGTTCATCTGTCACTCCAATTGCCATGTCCCTCTATGATTTGTGCCTGGGTTGTGAAGGCCACAAGTGGCCAAAAGACCTCCCTCTCTCCTTCTCACTTGTCTTGCTGTGTTTTTTTTTTTTTTCAGGAATTCCCAGACTTTGAATTGCTCCTCTCCACCCCTATAACCCTCGCTGATATCCATACAGCCTGATGCAGAAAAACAAGCCTTCAGCCGGGACAAGGGGACATAAATATCTGTCAGTCTCGCCTTGTTTTACATACAGTTTGCAGGACTGCACTGAGGTTCTTAATGTTTGCGCGTCAGATGGAATTTTGATTTAAAATCCTGCTATGAGCAGTTAGAAATCAACGTTAACAACCAGTTTACACAAGTGCACACACGAAGCTACTGCACACACACACGGGGGAACTCATAATTTACAAAATCTGTGTGATTATATTACAAACACATTTTTAAAATTACAAATGAGTAATATATTTTTCATAATATAATAAAGCTTTATTACGTTTTCTTTCCGTAAGGTAACACAAAAGTGAATTATCCGTATCATCAAAGCCCAATAAAAAGAAAAATGTCCAGAGGATTGCATCTACATTACATCACAATATACAGAGCTGCTCAAAAAATATATTATCAGCTGTCCGTATCTGATTTTGCTACAAGGATATATTCAGGTTATTGTACTTGAAGCCTGCCGTCTGAGCTTTTATGCATTATTCTGTTAGATTAAAATATGTGTTGAACACAGAAAAAAGTCATGTCATGCCTTAATTTCTTTTCATAACGTCTTCTCTAATCCGCTTTTCTTGCTTTAACCGGTGAAGTCCATATAAGTGCAAAGTGGAAGAGCTCGGCTTTTTACTAGACGTCTCATCTGAGCCGCCTTGTTTCAGCTTCCAGACTTTAAAAAGCTAATATTATGTTTAATTTAACCCTCAGAGTCAGAGAGTTAGTACGTAGCTTTGCGATGCTCCTCAAGATTCTGTATCAATAAGCAACATATAATAACAGTGAAGTTTGCCACACTCATGACAACTTTCCTCCTTCAGGATACACAAATTGTTTAAACCTGTGAACTGGTGGGGCAACCGTCTTTGCTCTCCATCTTTACCCTCCATTGGTTCTCGGAAGCATCTGCCCCTTCAAAGGCAGCTGCCTCCTCGCCAAAGGCACAGATGCTTAAAGGCGATTCAATGGAGAAAACAGAGCTCCGATTTCTTCACTGCTTTTGTGCTATGTGTGGATTACAAATTAAGATCTAATCAGTCACCAGATAATATCTGCTGCCTGAGAGCAGACGATGCAGGAGAGTGCTGTGAATATACTGCGGGAGGTAAAGGAGCAGTCATGCTGAGTGAAGGCTCGATGTAAGGGATGCCACTGCACCACTGTGGTACTGGGTGCAGAGGAGACGGGCCTGAAGAAAAACTGGTCATGGCAGAAGTTACCGCAGCATACCGCTGAAAGAACCAGCCTTGTGTATGATGCATGCTGGTATACAGTCCAGTCATGGTCACAGGAGGCTGAACAGACCTGGAACCAACAGGATAACCAGGCATAAGAGGCTTACAGGTCAGTGGAAGGAGATGATGGTTATTTTCTTGTACTTTACAGTAAAATAAACAAGATTGTCTCCAGCTATAGTGTGGGCTCTGTGATGCAGCACTTTGGCACAGCGATGCTTTGAGCTAAATGCTGACAATAAAAATGCCAACATGATGGAAAATCAATAAAACTACCACCAAGAGATACAAAACAGTAAAGAAGACAAACAGGATTCAAAACAACTACAGAAAGACTTACAAAGAGCTGCAAAAAAATGCATACAAAGAGGCACAAAAAGGACACAAAAGATGTGCAAGGAGGCCACTGAGAGATACAAAACTGATTTGAGATGACGCCAAGAGGGATAGAGATAGAAAACAACTTCAAAACAACCAGAGAGGGATGCAAACTGACTACTAAGAAACAACATAGACTAAAAAGAGATGCAAAACAAGCACCAGAAAACATCAAAACAGCTGCTGAGAAATGCAAAAGAGATACAAAATCACCACTAAGATTTGTAAAAATAACCACAAAATGATCCTAAATAGACTTGAAACACATCTGTGGCATGTAGATGTTAAGCAGGTATAATGATGACCACTTATCAGTCACAGTTACAGCGGTTTAATGCCTTCTAAGATTTACTAATTATCAGATTTCATAGTGAGATAGTTCAATTCAAAGCACCGATATGAACCTCAGTGTGGCAGTAGAGAAAAGGTCAAGGGGTCATTAGCGGGATTCATCCTCCAGGAACCATAAATGTCATGCAAAATTATTTTTTGGGGGACATTTCTGCTTTAATCTATGGCAGTGTTAAGGAGAGAAGGGGAAAGGCAGAGTGCAGTAAAGAATTATCAGCCATCATATATATATATATATATACGCTCTCTACCAGGTGAGCTATGGAGGCGCCCCACCGTCTACATAAAATTTGATGCCAGTCCTTGAAGCTTGTTGAGATATTTTGCAGGTTAAATTAAAATGTTGTCCTTCTGTCAGAGTTTTATGTAATTACAGAGCTACCAATCAAACAGTTGCTTAGATATTGGGACAGATCAATGTTGCTATCTCTAAAACTAGCACTCTCTAACATAGCAGCATCAATGACAACATGCCGCTTTACCACCTGTGACTAAACGCAGAAATAAAAGAAGCTTCAGCTGTTGATCTGTGAACCTGCGAGCCCCGCTTTCAAATCTTGCTCTTATACATTTGACCCTGTTCTTGCATTTGACTCCCCGATAAGAGGGCAGACGGAGCAGGACCCCTCTCCTTAAAACAACATAAACTGAAATGAACGGACACAATCATTAGTAATGGGCGATGGGCCGTAATTTTGTTACGCTACAGTGGTGGTTGGTGTACTGCTCTCTGGAACACACACACACACACACACACACACAGACACACACACAGCTCTTAGTGTCCCCCTTTAGTGAAGGACTATGTTTGTGGAAAGGCCACTTTGAGGGCACTAACTGAAATGTTTAACGTTCACTGGTCGATTTATTGAGGTCAGCAGGAGGCTACGTTTTGAAAAACAGAGCAGAGGGCTATGTTCGGATTGATTTTCATGAATGATTTTATGCTGTGAGCCAAAGAGAAACAAAAGACAATCACGGCACATCAAATCAGGCCACAAAAGAAATAAGGGAAGGCAACATGAAAAATGAAGGGCAAGGCCCGAGCTGTGTCACCGAGCATTAAACTAATAAATATCAGTTTGTGTCTCTGAAACGTGAAGACAAAGAGCATGGAGAATCCTGCTGGATTAAGCTGCTACATCGATATGATCAAAGTCTTTACGCTTGAAAGGGGGTTAAATTAGAGCATTGTATAGTTTGCGATTTATTTTTGACACAAGAAAATAAAGGCTAAATTTAAGTTACAAACAAATACTTGGACTTAAATGACATATATGACGATATCACAGAAAACCACCACTACTGTGTTTGTCAGACACGTTGCGATATACGAGGAATTAACCGTCTTTATGATGATGATTAACGGCATTAATGTGTCTGTTGAATGTGGGTCAGCATCATTGGCTTAATATACAAGATTAAAGACGAAACAAAAAGCGACGTGAGCGCACTTGTTTCAACAAACTGCCAGTGGTGAAGTGGCAAATCCCGATTTGACAATGTACAGCGGGATACAGGTTGTGTGCTCTGTATGCCGGCAGAGCTCTCTCTCTCTCTTTGTGAAATGAATTAGGAGAACATGAAAACTGAGCAGACCTTCAGCAATACATTATGTATGAGGAGCTTGAAGGCTCCTACTGAATTCTGTTCAGGTGGCATCAGAGGGTGCAGCCAAGTGGAAATGCTGGCTGGTCACTTAAAGCACACTATCTGTGGTAATCTTTCTACTTGAAAGCGCGGCACACGGCTCGGGCTATATTCTTCTGCTTGCAGGTTGAAATATGCAACACTACCAGGTTTCTATAGTGGCCACAGAGGAGGTTTACTGGGGCAGCTGGGGATTAAAGGCCTTGCACTAACCCTCAGGCTATCTCCTACACTGCATAACTTGAAAACAGCATTTGCAATTTAAATTAGCATCTATATTTTGTTTACCACCCCGCGCTCGATTTGCTAATCACAGTGTATCTATGGTAATCACCCCTTGTCTGCAACATAAGACGCTCGCTGCACACATGTCATCTGTGTATCAGTTTGATAGCTTGACATAATTCCAAAATCAGATAACGTACCATATGATTCCTCATCGTGTGTTGTTATGAGATAACATCTAATTTCCCATCTCTTGAGTCATCTTACAAAGACATCATCTGCTCATCATGAAATCAATATGCCGCGGAAACACCATTACAACAGACTTCACAGTGCTTGAGTGACTCACTTGAGATCACAGGCGAACATGCACACGCAGGCAGACAAAGAGACGCACAGGCTCAGGTACACAAACACACCGGCTCCTAGACCGGGTCCTCTCACGTAACTAGACTGATTCAGAAGCTCAACAGTTCTCGGTGTAATTTAATTGCGTCTCGGCGCGCATTGAGAGAAATATAAAAAGTAAAATTCGAACCGGCACCAGGAGGTAGTTGCTGGAATACATCCTTTGCCGACAGCAAAGCACAGAGGGTAGAAAACACCTTCATCACAAGGCAGCACAGGCAAACGAAGGCGGAAAAATATTAGAATATGTGGCCGACACATCGCCTTACAGCAAGAGGTTATCAGGGTTCAAGCAGGTTTGAACTCTGGGCCTTTCTGTTAACGTCTCGTTGCTCTTCCACTGGACATACTGGTTTAATTGGTGCTACATTTGCTGTAGGTGTAAATGTCTGTCTGATGTCTGTTTTAACCCAGTGATCCAACTGTGTCCCAGCTGTCAGGCCTGCAAACCTCTAAAGGATAAGCAGATATAGCTGATGGTATTAAAATACATGACACCACGTTGAAGTAGTTTGTGTGACCACAGAAGAGTCTACAAGCATGTTGACATCTTTGTAAGGCGAGCTCACAGGAATCACTTCAACATGGTGACGACAAGCAGGTATCATTTTTAAGGTTTAGCATGTTAGCATGAAGTATATCTGGGGCTGATGGGAATGTCATGAGTTTTGCAGATATTTGGTTATGAACCTGAAGAAAATAAGATGCTACTACGATCATGACTCCACATGAAAAGACAGAAGGTCTAGAGTTTCTTCATCCTCTGGAGACCATGATTGTACCAAGTTTGAAGGCAATCTAACCAGTGATATATTTATTTTTTAATGTTATTTTTTTTGGCCTTAATTTGAGAGTGCAGTTGAGAGAGACAGGAAAGTGGGGGAGAGGAATGGGGTAAGGACCTGCAGAAAAGGGCCATGAACGGGATTTGAACTCATGACCTCCGCCACAGGGACTATAGCCCCTGTGCATGGGATGCTAGATCAACCAGGTGAGCTATAGTGGCACCCCCAATGAGATATTTAAATAAGAGACAGAAAATGCAGTTCTCATTAAGGCAGTAGAAGGGTGAGTACTACCAAAGTCAGAGGGATTCATCCTCTGAGGATCATGAATGTGTGTATAAAACTTTTCTTGTGCATTAAAAAAAAAAGAAAATTATGTTTCCTGACAACATTTTACGAAAAGGAAATGAGTCAAAGGGGAAAACTAGTCGTGTCATCTATCCAGGAACTTACCAAGAAAGTAACACTATTACAACGTCAAGCAGTCCAAGCACTTTATTCAAAATCCAAGCACTTTTCAAACCTTGAAAATACCACTTTAAACTCAAAAGCAAGGATTTCCAGCACCTGTGGGAACCCTGTCACAGAACCATGTCGGCTAAAAAATGCCAAACTTACTCTGGCCCCAGCGCTTAAAATGTTAGGATCTGCTGTTTTGCTCTGTTTTATGTCTTCATAAATTGAAAATATTGGACACTGGCCTGGACTTATCTCTTAGTGTTAAAGGCCAAATGATTAACTGTAAAAATATTCCTCTGATTGATTAACAAAAGAGAAAAGCAGTGTGCAGATAGACACATAACCAGCATATACGTGGAAACAGACGGGCGCATTGTAGACAATATACATTAAAAGAGTTACAGCGGGTATGCAGCCGCCTGACAAGGTGACAAACAGTTGGACAGTCTCTTTCTGAGAGTAAAACCAGAAGTGTGCTGAGCAGTTAAAAACAACACCAACAATGAGCTCATGACAGTCCAAGAGGAGTTGGACCCGTACACATTCGGTGATTTAAAGTCTCTCTCTCTCTGCCTCTCTCTCTGGCACTGCAATAATTTTCCTGGGTGGAATGATGGATGAGGCGGTGTCAGCCCATGTTCATTATAATGCACACCATCTATTCTTCTCAGCCAGACTCTCCGCGCTCCAGGAAATGCCAGAGCGGTATTGGACCCACGAAGAGAGGCGAGACTCCCATCTGATTTTATGGAGAGAATTTGCTGCTAGGTGTGTGTTAACTCAGCACACGGTAATCCATCAATCACTAATGAAGATACTGTGAGGCTAGCGCTCGCTCTTAAAAGAAACACATTCCTCTCTGGGTGTGAATGATGAACACCCTTTCTTCGATGCCCATAATCCCTTGCAATATGCTCATCTTGAATTAATAACAATGAGAACAGTCGTGCAAAGCATTTAGAAAACGTGGCGGGTTTTTGTCGCCGCGGCCCATTTGTAATATTTTAAAAACCAATTATCTCAAATTATTTCAAAGTAATGTCTTAGTTAGGACAGACTAGGAAACACAATTTTAAGATAAAAACCATTTTCAGAGTTCAAATCATATATTACACTTAAGTGACAGTTCTTTGTGAGTATCAGTGCTGCTTTGTTTTATTCATGCAAGCATACATTAAGCAACATTGGTCCAAATCAGAAGTGTTCATACAGTTGAGAAAGAAGGAGAAATAGCTCATCATGCAAACCTATCTGATGCTGTGTGGTTGTCATGTTATCGCCACTGTTTTTGTGAAATGTATTTTTAAAATCTGAGGAGTTTACTTCCCAGTATTTCAATCAAATTTCAGCTACTCTTGACTTTTACTGAATAACATATGATCAAGTTAACTCTATTACACTTGGCAGCTTCTTAATCTAGATATTTAGGAATTTATTTTGCTTGTTTGGTGCTTTTTAAATGTGTAAATCTCCTGAACCAGATTAGATCATCTCTCTGAGAAAAACTTAGTGAATAAAGATGCTTTTTTCCCCCCCAATTAAACTTTTTTCTAATAATCATGAATATTTAATAGTGAAGAGAACTATCTAAGATTCATCGCCAAGTTTTTAGAGGATTTAACAAATCAGCTAAAAAAAAATTAAAAATCCATTTTTCTTTTGACCACTTCTATTAGGTTTTATCCTTTTAAAAATGTTAAGACAAACCAAAAAGATGAGAAGATGGTGAGCATGCTCAAAAACCCTTGTGTCAGCTGATATGATGTGGGTATATGCTGATAGTTTTCAGTACCATCTCACATATATATATTTATTTCTTGTGTGTTTTATTCTTTGTTTTTATTCATCCTGTTAATATCATTTCGGTGCAAAGCATTTCCCTGCACGTTATACCATGTATAATTGTGTTTGTGACCAATAGAGGCTTTGAATCCTTGAATCCTTGAATCCTTTATACGACCAGAGTTCACAAACAGGCTGAAACAGACCCCCCCACACACACACACACTCACACACACACATGCGTCTCCACTCCAACCCCGACATGTCTAAACAGAACGTCTGGACAAACACATTATCTTTAATCAGAACAGTGATGCATCTTTTCTCCTCGCACACAGATCAAGCCAGCGGGGGCCTGATGAGGGGAAGCGCGTGGCATATTGAAATAGATTTATTCAAACTGATAGCATCTCATCCTATCAGCTCCACACCAAGTGTGTCAAACTGTGTGCAAGTCTTTTCAAAGCCTTTAAGGATGTATTGAACTAAAGAGGAGGAGGAGGGGGGGGGGGAAGTGTCCAAATGAGTTCTGGATCATTCCTGGAGCAACGGGATCAATAACCGCCAGGCTAAGCCCTTGCTCATCCATCTGATTCATATCTTTTCGCCCCCTGCTTTTTGCAGATATAAGGGGAATCACCAGACTAAAGGCGCCTCCTCTGTGGCAGTATGCACCAGAAACAACCTGTTTCCTTGAATACACAACACATTACAACATGATTAATGTGAGAGTTGTATTTACATCATAACAGGATGGATCTGTCAGTATATGAGGGGATTTTCTGGAGATACAGGGCAGCAAAAAGGAATATAAAGATACCCATAAAAAGTTTTGTTAGATTTAAAATGAGATCTCTTTCATGTGCGAATAACAATCTTACACTGAGCCTGGAACTGGAGGCTACGAAACAGAAATCCAGCCGCTGTTTACACACTTCATACGTGGTTCAAATGTCTCTCTGCGAAACTGGAAAAGACTTGTGTATTCCCCTGACAATTTGCGGCTGATGTTATTAGATTATTTCAAAAAGCTATTAGTCAGGGGAACAACAAACGCAGTCAAACAGTCCAGTTATCAGCAAAAGCAACTACGTGAGGACTGAGAACCTCGTAGTCCAGTAATGTTTTAACGTTATTAATTTCCTCTCCGGTGAATTGCAGTGATTAACTTTTGGACTGTATCATACAGAAACTGTGATAAGCCGGTGTCACCGCTGCCCTGAACGCAACACCTCCCCCCACAAGACTCACAAGAGAGCAAGCAGGATAAATGTTAGGTGATGTGGAGGCATTTAAAAATCATCATAGAACTGCAAATTAAAAAATAAAAAAAAACTCCATTCAATGCAATGTGGAGTATTTTACTTTTCTGTGAGGAACAATGGCACTGAGAGATAAAAAGCTTATTGGCTGAATAAACCTCCTATTGAATCTTTTTAAAGACCTCTGGGGGGGGATCCATGTGCAAGCATTCATTTTTTTTTTTCTTTTTCTGAGATGAAGCAGTTTTCACGACGGTAATTACTGCAGCTTGGTTTCCAAGACGAGTCCAGGAAGACATTGCCTTAATGGTCAAAGGGAAATCAAATTAGCAGTAGTCGGTGAAGGCACAGTGGGCTTTGAAACCAGAAGGAACAAATCCTTTCACCTTTGTAATCCAAACATAAAGAAAATCTAAGCCAACTGTGCGTATCTACAGCCTATAATAAGCGCCTCTGATTAGTGCTTAATAACACAAATATTTGATGCACTGACTTCTGGCCGGCCTCCACAGACGAGCTCAGGAAAGTGTGGCTATATTAATCATCTTTTGTTCTTCAGCCTCAAAGGGCACCACCTGCGATCCTGGAGAACAGAAGGACCTGGAGTTTATCGCTGGTGTAAACAAAACCTCCAACAATATGGACGTAATGTATAAATATACCAGCGTGCACTACAAAGACAGGATAGTAAACAGGACGCATTATGGTAATATCTGATACAAATTGTGAATCGGATCTAGTAAAATCAAGCTATAACTGGAGCTGTAGCTTCCAATCGGGACGCTAAGGTCACGTCTCTGGTATGTTTTCGGGGGAAGTGTCTCGGAGCTGTTGGCAAACTGAGGCTGAGTTTACATGCCTCATATCATTTTTTACGCTGCGTCCTTTATGTTTAGACTCTGAATATTTAATGTGTGATTACTTTTAGCACAACAAAATAAATGACCAATAAAACCAAATGCTACGCTGTGAAATTTTACAGTCTGTAATTTACTACAGTTTTCTAAGAATTTCCTGGAAAACACTGTATAATCTGGTGCTTATTAAAGGTACAATGTCCTGGGACAAAACTTTATTCTACACTCATTAGCTGACTTTATAAGCATCAGATGATTTTGAGAGCAAGTTTCTTCAAACAAAACAGTCTATTAAAGGTGCATTACTTGATTTTCGTGGCCCTTCTGTTGCATTGAACTGCAGACATGATTGGCATTTGCAAAAACGGTTATCTACATTTTAATTCATGTAAAATTGTGGTTTCTAATTATGCACATAATGACAACAAACTGGTTGTCTTGTAAAGATATCTTAGTTTTTCTAACGTTTCCTAATATGTGGATATTTCATTTCTTTTTAACAAATGCTTTTTTTAAAAATCTGTTTTTGTAAATGGACTGTTATAATATGTTCACCTTCTCATGCTATATGGCAAAGGTGCTAATAAATAGTTTTGCAGATTGTAATTGTGCACTGATTGCACTGAAGTTGTTCTTCTGGCCTCCTGATTAATGAAAAGTTCAGAGGTCATCCCTCCTTTGGCTCCGTTTTTGGTCTCCATGGAAATATGTGTCTCTATAGCTGCTGAATGTTCACCAGTTTGTCACTAAATGCATCCGGTAAACCCACTGTACACTCCTATGTAGTGCAAGTAAAGTTGGCAGGTTTATAGGAACTTTTGAGCTGAAAAATGCCGACCAGTCGCTGCTGAAAACAAGGTTGATGAGGTCAGCGAGAATAAAAAGACGAACTGGATAAAAATGCTTCATAAAGCTCGCGGAGCTGTAGAGTTAGGGAATGATTCTCATGTGACTCCTTTCATATTTAGCAACATTATCAGTTCATTAGTTAGTATATAAATAGTGATTTGTGTGGCGCTGCAACGATTAGTCGACATAATCTATGAAGTCGATGCTGAAAATGTTCATGACATCAGCTGGCTCCTGTCACTGGTCAGTTATAGACGATGGTGTCAACTCAGTTAAATAAAGTTTCCAAAGGCCCAAGGCTGCAAGAGTATGGCAGCTCTCCAAGTTACCACAGAACAAGAGGTGGCTTGTAAACTGTTTGGATTGCAGATTGCAGCAGTACAGTACAATGCATGAACACCTGAAGAGAAAACTGAGGCCTTTTGCATCTGTTTGCTTCCCTCCTGCTCTCTGTGCTCACATATACTGACCTTTAATACAGCTGAATTTCCAATAAAGCTGTTGTTATTCACACATTTGTCTGAGTTAGCTGCTCTGCACACATAAAATCCTGATTTTCTGATTACAAACCCTACAAAGACTACTCATGGAATTCACGACATAAGTCAGAGAAAAATGATACAATAAAAAGAAAATTAGCTGCAGATGCTCATGTTGCACTACAGAAAGGTTTTAATAGAAACTTTGATTTCACTTAGAGTTGCACTACTGACCTAAATAATGACCTCTTGTATTTGATTTGTTTTCATCATATTGGAGTTACCTACAGTTTTGCCTTTTATTTACATTACATACTGTGCTGGCTTTTAGGATGTCATGCAAACTGCAGCAACATCTGAGACCTCGTGTCGCTGTGAGACTAAGATCGGGTCTGTTTGTCTGACGCGCAATTCAGTAATAATTCACTGAGATTATGAATAATATGTTTTGCCTTTTATTAAAGGAAAACAAGATCATTAACTCATATGCAAAACTCCAAATTAAAGTAATCGAGCAAAACAGCGATCAACTAAAAATACCCGGCTCACCTCCTCTCTCTTCCTCCGATGGTGACCAGGTGAGTATGTGAGCTTAAAGCCCCGCCCATCCACAGGAGCCACTATCCCCCTATCCAATGTGTCCAACAAAAACACATCATAACCAAAATAATAATCATCAGTCTGCCCTTTAACCTTAGAACAAATATAAAGATGTACTCATGGCTCCTACATAAATGATCAAAGTTAAATCAGTTTTCTATTTTAATAATTCAGATTAATTTGTAAAATAGATAATAAAAAATATATTTGCCTGTGGCAGGCCTAGCGTTTAGTTAAAAGTGCAGAAAAACAGCCAATTTAACTGTTTTTGGTGTTTTTAGGATTCGGGGGGTGTTCGGGGGGCTTCACCTCAACACGCCCTCGAACATCTCGGCTACGGCCCTGCATGTAACCAAACTGGACAACTACCTACAAATACTTGATTTAATTCCTTTTATTGGAAATTGTAAATATGCTCCAGATAAAATATGTGACAGATTTGCTGAGTGTAAGACTCTAACCTACATAGATATCTCTTATGAAACACAGCATGAGCTCAGTAAGTCATTCTGACCTCTATTCTGTCACATCCTCTGTTGTGAGAACACAGTTACATTATGTAACCAATGCATCACAAAATGACACCATGCAGGGATGAAAAAAAAAAAAACATTATATAAAAATAATCCTTCCTCAAACACTTCACACACACACACAAGAATATAAAATAAATCAGGTAAGATATATATTAACGCAACAATCCCCCAACGAGTGCGCCTCATCCAGCCTCATATCAAAGATACTTAACAGTACTGTAATCCCAGACTTTGATCACGTGTGCGCAAACTTGGCCAAATGGAAAGGCGAGTCTCGGTAGTACGCTTCCGACCGCCATTACATTACAATGCGTGGTGGGCTGGACGATCGTGCGCGGAGAAATGCTACAGCGCTACGCGTAAAACAAACACGGCACGGAGGGTGCGAATGACACATCCGAAAGGCTTCACTTTATTTTAGCAGCATAATAACGCGCTCAGAGGGATAAACAGCGACGGAAGGAGCCGCCTGCGGAGGGAAAATCATGCACATGTGTGAGGATTTAATTCAACAATCATTTCTCGACAAGCGGCAGGAGGAGACGCGTTTAAATGCCGAGCTGGTTTATTAGAGGAGAAGAAGGAGGAAAAAAAAAAAAAAAATCTGCAGCATGCAACATATTCTTTATGTCAGTGATCGGCGCCAGACAAGGACGGCGACTTTTGCTTGAACTGTGCGTTTTTTTTGTTTGTTTGACAAGAAAACAAAATCCTTCTCTGTTGTGTATTTTCGCTTTTGCGCAAAGATTGAGGATGTTGTGGCCGCGAGAGGACGTTTCGTAATGATATAAAAACTGAAAGGAAGGAAGGATTTTTTCAAGCCTCCGTCTACAGTCGCCTGCTTGTCGTTTTCCTGGTGGTGGAGTGTGAGAATAGTTTTTTTTTTCTCTCTTGTCTTTTGACTCATGATTCGGGGTTATAGTGGGGGAACCCAGCTCGACTTTGTCCGCCCTGCCACGGAGGAGCACCGGGAGGGGGGCTCTTTTTCTTTCTGTTTTTTTTTTTTTTTTTGCTTTTCTGTCTTTTTATTTTTTTTTGTCAGCGACCCCCTTTTCGTCTGCGGTCCGTTTAATTCAAGAGCAACAGAGGGATTAAACATTCCTGCTCGCAGCGCCTGTTTGTGCGAGACAGACTGGGTTACATTGTGAGAGGAACGGTTGTGGCAAGAAAGAAAAGGCTATAAATAGCGCATGCAATTCTCGAAAACTATCACAAGTGGTGCATCAGCTTGTGGAGCAGACGGAATCATCACATATCCTGCGCGTCTCGGCTTTAAGTTGATTTATTTGTTTTTTTAAATGCATGTATTTTCCAAAAGTTTGGACTCTTAATTGGACATTTTTTCTTGGAGAAGGGGGGCAGGCGGTCCTCGGGGTTTTTTTCCTCATGGATTTAATGATGAAACTATGTGCGGAAATTTTGGATCTTCCACTGGATTTGAAATGGATCTACGTTTCTGTACAGTGATCAGATTTGGATTGACCTGGATTGGAACAATGTTGTGATCATCCTCTTCCAAATACGCACGAACACGGGATTTTTTTTTTTTATCCAGCTTTTATGGATGCATATTCTTTCTGAATACGCCCATTCTCTCTAGTCTATTCTCCGGACCTCTGGTGGAGGTTAGAAAGCCCGCTTGTTTTGGAACAGATTTGTCAACCACCACCTCCTCCTCTCCCCCCCCACCACCACCCCTTTCCCCCCCACCTACCCCACCTACTACCTACCCCACCTCCCTGCTCCGGTGTTTGATACCCCGATGTAGGATTTCGACATGCCCTGCGCTGACGACCCCAAAGGAGGACGATTATGACTACAACGGCGAATTGGGTGGCTAACGGGGCAAGCCTTGAGGACTGCCACTCCAACATCTTCTCTCTGGTACAGTATGAATAAA
Organism: Stegastes partitus; assembly: GCF_000690725.1. Lineage (NCBI taxonomy): Eukaryota > Metazoa > Chordata > Actinopteri > Pomacentridae > Stegastes > Stegastes partitus. Next base: position 170,064 of record NW_007578873.1, read on the forward strand.
TCATGTCTCGCCACAGACAAGCCAAGCCAGGGCTGATCGACAAGTCATAAGACCGTGGGAGGCACGCGTAAATGTGTGCCTGGTGTACAAAGGTGAACCAATTGCTGATGTTGTTATTAGGCAATGATTAACACGGGGTTAGTGGTGCGGGAAGAAACACCATATTCCACCACTAAGCCCTGTGTTAGAATAAGACATCTCCAGTCCAGGAAGCTTTAAAAAACCCCAACCAACAAGAATAACTCCACTTTATTAGGCTGTCTGATTCCAATCCAAATCCCATAATGCTTTAAAATACACATTTCCAAACGCTTCCAAGTGTTTTTGGCATGCGTTTGCAGCTTTGGCATGTTTTTTTTTTGTGATAAACAATACATAAACACTCTTTTTTTTTTCTTCTCTCATCAGTTTTCTCTGGTCATTATCCTCCTCCCTCCTTTTTTAAATAATCATTTCACTGGAACTCGAGCAGGAACTCTTGTTGCATTGCCAAGCAACTAACTTGGAAAGACTGTTGCCAGAGAATAAAGGGGGGGTGGGAAAAAGAAAAAAGATGATGCTCTTATCTTGAGGAAATAATAGCTTAAAAAGAAAATTCTCACCAGGTCAAATATTGGAAGTGGATGTGAGCACAAAGGGAGCAGATTTGCAGGAGAGGGTTGATAATATAATCAAGCCTCACAGGAGCTTAAGATTTGAACAGACAACCAGCATGTATCAGGCACACAACGGAAACACTTGCTTTCACACTCGGAGCATGTGAGAAAAGGTGTTTTTTTGGCGCTACAGGCGGTATCATTTTTGCAGAACTCGCTGGTTTCTGAGACCGAGCGGCGTGTTTTCACAGTTTTCATCCTGCAATCAGCGAGTTAACTGTCTTACTACAACAGGCAGCCAAGTGGAAAGGCATGCGGTAGACTCCAGCTCGGGTGCGGGTTGCTGAGAACCACAACAACATAGGGGTCCTGAGGGCTTTTCAGGTGATCGTTGCAGGTTGTCGACCAGCGACGGCACCTTTCCTGCTCCACGTGTCGCACCGGGGCTACACATGAGTTTTGGATGATCTGGAGATAAACTCGCAGGAAAATTTCACATAATAATCACTTCTCGTGTATTCCAGTCATATCTGCGAGCGTGAAGGGAACAAGCAGGGATTCAGAGTGGCATCTTAAGCTTGAAATTCCGTGCATTGACACTGAAATAACATGCAACAGCTTCCCCGGCATCAGACGTGTTAAATTTTCTCCGCCTGACACAAAAGAAAACAGTGATTGCGTCCCTGTCACCGTCTCATCCGAGGCTATTCCCTTGTGGCAAGAAGAAGGAAGAAAAAAAAAAGCTGTTATTCACTCGCCGTGGCATTATTGGCCGTCGTGAACATCCCTTTCAAACTGAGGGAGAAAGAGACCATCCATCAGCTGGCTTGTTGAGAATATTTATGACTGGCTAGTGCCTCAGCGGTTACTCACTGGCAGGGCTCCTACAGAGAAGTCCAAGACAGGACAAAAAAAAAAAAAAACGCTAATGACACACCGAGTGTCCTGGTTAGAGGCCACGACAGAAACAAAAGAGGCAGACATGGGAGATCCTGATGTTGGCAAATGAGACAGATGTGCACAAAAGAAAACAAGAGGTAGAGATTGAAGCAGCTGTTGATTTCGCTGGAAGTCGGTGAACTGAATCGGAAAATGAACGATTCATTTGAATAATTGCGGTTATTATTTCCTGCAGGCACTTTGCCGTGTGTTTCCTCGCTTTAGCACCAGTCACATAATCAATTAGTCAATGGAGTGAAAGTCTTTGCTTTTATTAGTGGCAAAAGAAAATGCGTTATTGGCAACATGGAATTTGCCATTTGGAGCTCCATAAATGACAAGACGACAGGCTTTAAGGTGGGATATTCCCTAACCTTTCCCTCCAGGTTGTGTCGGCTGTGTTCTCAGATAAAGGTCTTGCGGCTAACCGGTGAGCGCTCCTGGTCTGACAGCCTGTTAAACAGCATTCCAGCGTGCATTAACCTCGTCCCTGGCGCTGATTTGCTGGCTGTTATTGCAACCTGCAGCAGTAAAAAAGTGCCTTTTAGAAAGCGTAAGTGGCCATACTGTGGGACTTTTATGGGGGCACAGCAGATTACTGTCATGCGCTCTGGCGAGATCGCCGCAATCACACAAACCCACAAAACAACTGTCTCGTGTGCTGGTGATCATCCATCTGTGACAGAAAGCAAACGAGACCCTTGTAAGTGGGAGAAAAGGAGCCGAGCTGGTGAGCTAAGTTGAAGTGGCAACGAAGGAGGGAAAGGGCGGAGGACGAGAGGAGAAACAGAGGAATGTTTTCAGCCGAAGCAGAGAGAGAGAGAGAGAGAGAAAGCGTGGCTGAAGGACTGCAGCAGAATCTGTTTTCATTTTAGGAAAGTATTATGACTGATGTGCATTTCCTGACTGCTAGCCTCAGCCTGTTTGAGAGAGAAACAGAGAGTGAAGGAGTGAGACGGAGCGAGGGAGAAAATTAAAGAGGGAGAACGTAATGAGAGAGAGAGAAAACAGTCATCTTTCTGTGGACTGGGCAGGTTCTTAAAGCACTGAGTCCCAGGCTGAATATGAAATGCAAGGAAGAGACAGTTAAGAGCCTCGCAACACAGGAAGCCTCAGTGTGTGTGTGTGTGTGTGTGTGTTTGTCCTGGGCATATTGTAAACCGTGCAGACTCAGGAGACGAACTTCAAACACCCATCATATTATACACACACACTGATGCATTCACAAACACGAGCACCGACACAAAGAGAGGCAAAAAAATAAACACCCACACAAACATATTGTATGTATCACAAATGCAACACACATGAAATCTCTCCCACCCACACTGGCATGCACACACACACACACACACCCGCATGTCTTATTCGCTTTTATTTGGCCTGCAAACACATCCCATGTCCCAAGCATGCAGGCTTGAACAAACATAGGTAGGATGCAGAGACCTTAATTAAAGGACTTCTCCTGTCCCCTCGACAGAGGCGCGTGGAGTGTAACACTGGTAATTAAGTGTCCTCAAGTAGAGGTCTAATGTGATCAACTAAGAGGTGCTCATTAGCCAAACTGTATTCCAATAGAGATCTTGCATGTATAATGATGATGCTACCGTCTGGTGTGGAAATAAAGTGCTAAGAGATGAGGCTCAGGGAATACCATTAACAGCGGTGTCTTGATTTATGGCAGGTGAGTGGCCGTGGCTTGTAAGAAGACGCGGGTAATCAGGAGTGGTGCCTTTTTAATATAGACTGTTTGCATTTCCTGGTTATTAATGGTGCTGGATATTGCGGGGATGCTTAGGGATGAGAGAGGAGCAACGGTTGGATCGAGTGTGTGTCATGGTCTGCCGGGCCAAACAATCGTTTAAGAGTTTCTGCAGAGCTGGGAGTCATTTTAAATTTTGTTATATTAGTGCGGATGCATTACCAGAAGGTAGAAAGCCAAGCATTAGTGTTTTTGATACCTTACGCACAGATTTAAAACATCCTCGTCTTTATTCTCTGTAAAGGAGGCCAAGTTTTAAGGTAAATTCTGCAGTGTTTGTAAATTAGGGTCTGAATGAGGGCAGAAGAATTTGTTAAAATATTGAAAATGAAATAAGAGCAATATTGAAATTGCAGTAGCTGCAGTTTCTGATAATAGTAAGATATGACATCACATAGCATTATATATGAAGCATTGTGGTGCTACAGATCTCCACTCATAAGCAAACATGCTCATTTGGTGCAGACTGCAGCAAAACATCATAATTTTAATGCAAAAATCAGAATTTTCCCTGTGACTTATATCTGTTAAAGTAATCTCAGTCTAAATTTTTTGGGTTTTGTTTTTGCACATTGGTTAGCTCCCCCTGGAATGATCAGTCAATGTTAAATAAATACTGGTAGATATACAGCAGATACATTTCCCCACAGTGACAGCTAAGTGTTTCTCCTTGCTAGCACGTCAGTATGGTGGTTTTTTTTAATACAACATATCATGAGCGAAATAAGCAATAAACAGCATTTCCATCTTGAAACTGCAGCGTACCAATGACAACCTCAAAACCACACATTTAGACCTCTGAAGTTTCATATGTCACAAATCTAAGGGACCAATCACTTCCCCTCAAACATGTATGAACAAATTACAGGAGACTTGCCATTGTAATTTTTGTAATAACAACTTGCCATTGTATAGCTTGCAGCACTTTTCTTACAGTGTTTGAGCATGGTTGTTGGTGAGCTGGTGTGCTGAGCTGCAAGGAGCGGTGAGGAAGAGAGGCAGGGACTTTATAGATCTGCCCATTCTCAAGGAAACACCTGTACAAGCTGTTTTAAGGCAGGAAGGGGTGATTTTATTTTCTTATTGTTTTAAAAAAGGTGTAAATATGTAATTTTACCTCATGGAAGTGAGTTTTTAGGGCTTAAAGCAGAAGAAATTTAATAAATGAAGACACATTTACATACAGAAATAGCAGCAACATGCGTCAGATCATTTAACACAGCGCTACTATTGCACTTTATTCTCAACTTTGTCAACTAAATGTATAAAATTCTAATTAAAAATCAAACTTCTAACATTTAAGTAACAATATCAGCCTAAAAAAATACCCAGCCTCTGTCAGGCTATCGTCTGAGAATAAATGAGTCCAGCTAATTAGCCAAAGTTTTCTTTGAAAGGATCCTGTAAGCCATGTTATGTATAGCTTCATAGAGAAGCTTAACACTGTAGTATTTAGCAGACATTATTCATACCAGATTAAATTAGTCTGAGCGTTTGACAGCTGTGGGTTTGTACATGTTTTGTAAGTGGAATTGTCTCAAATGGCAGTAAATGTGTTCAAAGAGGAAACAGGACCCAGGTCAAGGGTGTGGCTCACCAGTGTGTTTGAAATCATTTCTGACAACGATCTAAGTCTGCAGCACAAGGGCATGATTTAATATTTCATCCAGGCTTTGCTTACACATGCAATTCTGCAACACTACTTTAAAAAAATAGCCCCTTTTTAAAAAAAAAATAAAAAATCAGGATTGATGAAATAAGCAGTAAATGAGACCGAACGTTCAATGTCAGCCGCCGGTGCCCGACTTGTCTTTTAGGCGTGTTTTAACTGTAAAATCTATACGGTTGTTTATATGAGGATATCTAAGGGTGACATTGAAGCCGCGGCAGCATCAAGGAGACGGATCAGTCGAGGTTTCCAAGGCAGCATCTTCTGCTGCATGCCCTATGGAGCACCTCCATCTGGTTGCTTCTCACGAAAAAAAAAATAAAAAAATAAAAAATCCGCCCCCTATGCCCAACCTGTGCTTTTGGCTCTGCTCGCTCGCAGTTTAGACAGCTCATGGTGGCTTCACCTCCAGCCTGCGTGAGGCACCTCCCACTAATCTGCCCCTGTCACTGCTGTGGGAATCCCTTGTCATCGCAATAGGACTCATCCTGACAGCGGCCCACCCATGAGAACATGACATCCCCGCGTGCCAGAAAACACAGACGTACAGGTTCGCCGCCACAACCGCATGACTTGCTTTGGGGGGTTAGCTGCTTACAGAAGTAGGTTGGAGCGTAAGCTGGAAACAGGAAGACAGGGGATCTCCTCACTTCTGTTTTTTTTACTACACATCTCTTCTCTAGTAAATTCTCCCGAGTGTAGTCATGGATCTTATCTGAGCAGCGGGCTTGTCAGGAACCTGCCACAGAGGTGAAGAACGGTTCAAAGACGGACAGCGAAGGGAGGGGAGGGGTAGGGGAGGGAACCACCGCTGGTCCCGGAGCTGGAAATGGGACAGGATAGGCAGGAGTATTTTGGAGCACGGTGGCTTGAGTGTGAAATATGTAAGCCCCGCAGTGCCAGCTGTGTTCTATTCTTAGCGCCCGCTGTTGTTCCTGCATGTGTGTAGGGCGACAGAAGGCTGAGTGGGAACGGAGGATTGGCAGAAATGGGCAGGAGCCGGTGCCATCAAGTGCCTGTGATAGCTGGAAAGTTAGTTAGTTAGTTAGCTGGCAAATGGACTGATAGACTTTTAGAGAGATGTATATTAACCCTCTGATCCTCCAGCAGTTTGTTCCCCTCACTTTTTTTATTTTTTGACTCATCGTGGGCTCATTTTTCACTGCCATATAAAGTTTTGCACTTCTATGGAAACAGCAAAAATAATAGCTGGAAGTAGAGAGAACTCAAAAAATGTCTTGTGTGCAGTGTGTAAAGGTTATGCCAGAAATAGAAAAAAAAGAATTTCTTAATTTGTTTTATAAAAAAAAAAGACTACAAGCAACATGCACAACATTTTTCCAAGTAGCCTCAGATGTTAGTGATACTGACAAAAAGATAGCCATACATACGATAGATATTTTACTTTATTTTAATTTGTTTCAGTCCTTGTTTCCTGTCTAGTCTGTGTACACACAACCTGCAGTTCAGCCCAGTACTTCAGAGACTTTTAGACTTTTGGCGACAACTACTTAAAGCTTTATGGTTGCAGAGGGGAGCTCAGAATTTTTAGTTTTTTCACAGAAGCTTGTTTTTGCAAACACTTCATTTTTGGCCATTTTTTGAATATGACATCAAGTGATTTTGCTGAAATACCACAATTTGAAGCTGAGATTTGTCTATATTTCTTGATGCAGCTGCACGTCATAGATGAGTAGTTACATGAGCGTAGAAAATCTAATGGTTCTTTCTAGTTTTTGAAGTTTCTGTTTGATTTTTATGATTTATAACAACAACAAACGAACATGTCTTTCAAACCTTCAGGCAGATTGTGGAGTTTTTAGGTTTAACGGCATCATTGCTGCAGTGTTTTTTTCACCAAAATGTGCAAAAGTAAAAACATTCATACATTTTTTGATCAGTAAGATCTATATATGAAGTTGCAAAGGGTATGTTAATCTTTAAATGTAACGTCATATTGGACCAAATGTGTTTTCATATATTGTTCAGTGACTATTTATGTATTTTGCTGCAACAATCTGTCTTATGAGAATGCATGTGTTGCTATTGAGTCCTGATGTTTCCTGAAATAATAACCAAAAAAACATCTGCTCATCAATACCTAAATCATATTTTCTTAAGAATAATTTAACGTAGTACTTTATTTTAGTAAACCCTCTTAGTTACTTTCCACCACTGTTCAATCTGACAGTATTCTGGTTTTCCTAAGCAGAGACACTCCACCAGCCTCACATTGGTGCGTTTCCCTGCAGATTAGCGCTGCTTCAGTCCAACCTATTAGTCTCTGAATGTGTGTTGCTACACCGCCTCTGGATTGAACCCAAATTCTGCAGCCTGTTGCCTGATTGGAAGCTAAATTCCAGCGAAACTTGTGCTTTATGATGCTGTGGGGTCTCTGTGGCATCACACGGGAGTTGTGGGCTTTGTCTGTTTGCAATCTCTTCACCTGACTGCAGGCACATTGACAAAGAGAATTTCTTTAAAGGGAGATATTGCCCTGCTTGTAACTGGGCAAATATTTTCTGCAAGCCAGACAGCTTTGCCAATATCATGGTTGGCTGGGATTCAATTGCAGTTAGAGCACACTTAGGTTAAAGGGTGTCTCTTTGAGCTGCGAAACAAGGGGAGGGAGAGAGAAAACATTAATGTTGTCTGCTGTGCTGTTGCAAATTCTAATTATCATGTGTTCATGTTCCATTGAGAGATTATCTGCGACCAATCAGACGGGTACTTGATGAGAACAAACACATTATGTGCAGACTGTTGATTCACAGCCGTTTGTGGTGCATTGATTCTCCCTGCTCTGCCAAACGGCGCTCTCTCTCATCTTGAATTAGGCAGACACTCATGATTTTTCAGATGCTAATGAAAATTTGTACAGCTCAATTTCAGTGCTGGCTCGCTTCATAGAATAAATGGACATTGCGGCACAATAGCGAGCCACAAAAGGTTTGATGGGAGTTATTTACCAGACATGACGGAGTGAGTTCAGAGACTTAGTGTTTGGGAAGGGTGGTCTCTGTAAAAGACGTGAACATGCCATGTAGCATGCCGTTGTATCTGCTGGAAGAGAACGGACAGGAGAGGAGGACTTGAGTAGGATTACATAAGATTGTGAGTGCGTGCGTGTGGACTTTTACTGTTAAACCTCAGATTGGCTGCCACTCCCACTTCATAAGCAAACAACAGATTAGCAGCCAGGTGAGTTCGGGGTTGAAGCCTATTCAGGTGTGAAGTTAATAGCCGGGCCGTGTCTACGTCCTGCACACACACACACACACACACACACTCACACACACGCCGGCTTCCTTCCCTTCCAGCCATTCCTCTTTATATTTTGTTTATCTGGTGTGTAATGAAACAGGGAAAAGTCATGCTGACTTACGCAGGGCTGTCATTTTATCTGAAATAGCATCCCTGTGGAAAAAAATCAATGCAGGAAATTACAAGCCAAATGAGATATTTTTCATACCGCTTATGCCCCATTTGCCCAATTTCAGGAACAATCAGACTATTAACTACTTGTAGCCTTTTCAGAAGCCTCCATGCAGTGCTAATTGTACAATTACGGCGCTGGATAATTTTTTAATACAACTTAAATCATTCTCTCGCTACAGAAACTCGGTGAGTAATCCTACAGCAATAATCTTCAGCCAAATTTGAGCTCATGAATTCCAGCTGCAAAGGGAACAAATGGAGGCGTAGTTCTGCTCAGAAGAGAAAACATACAGAGATGCTTTTTTTTTTTTTTTTAAGAGTACAGTAAGGAAACCACCAAAGTGCATGAGATGTTATATATCCACTGTAACCCTGGAGACAGAAATCTCAAAACTTGAATACCTTGCTGAATTCCTACAGATGTTGTATGTTGCCTAGCAACTGTTTTTACTTCTCTCTCTCTCTATCTTCTGTTTTCCTTCTTTGTGATTCTCAATTTTTCTGTCTTTGTCTGTGTCTTTTGCTCATTTCTCCCTCCCCGTGGCTTGTCACAGTTAATTAAGTTACACCAGAGACGCTAGTAAAGCAGACACTGGTTTATTTATTTGCATGTTAATAATTTAGACGAAGCAGGACCAATGCTTTAGCCCGTCCCTCAGTGCTTTAAAAGCAGCCTGACGCTGCAGCTTTGTGTTGTTTTATTTGCCAAATGGCTGGGGATCTTGTCTTTCACATGTGGCAGCGCCTCTGTACACAATGTTTCGCTGTCCTTATTGGTCTTCCACTTCTGTTCCTCCTACCTCCTGCTTCCCTTTGTGTCAGGTGAGAAGTCATGGCTTGATGGAGGCTTTCCGTGGCGTGATTGGCAGGTCTATCCGTCACTCAGCCCTGGGGACGCTCGCTGCTCTAATTAGGTCGCTTGGCTTGCTCACCTCCCAGGGCTGGATGCTAGAGCAGAACACAGATCAAATGACGGTCCCTTGTTTTGTAGGGACTTGTAAAGGTGGTGGCAGAAGGCAGAGGAAAGGCATCTGTTTAGTGTCTGCAGCCCCAGAGGCCCTCTTTCTACACCTGTTTGGTGCTTTTGTGTCGCTCTCGCTCCCTCACAAGTGCAGTAATGTGCATCGCTCTTCATTTGTGTTGTAAAATGCCAGAGGGGAGTACGACTCCTTGTGGGTTAATTTGATTTCAGCGGGTTAATTGATGAAGGGGGAGTCGTTGGCTGTTCTGATTTCTGCCACTGGCTCCTCTAACTGGTGACTCCTCTGTGTTGACTTAGTATCACAGCCGCCCAGCTTACACAGCCTTTGTTCATATTTATTTTCCACTCTCGAGTTTTCGTTTTACCGCTTTAGCTCGTGTGCGTTCAAGGAAAATTGTGCCATTAAAGTCGTAAGATTTTACTCTCTTTAGTGTATGTGACATCATAGTTACTGTGGTAACAGCGAGTGTGGTTTGATACGGCAGCAAACAATCACTGAGCAGCTACTTTGTCAGAAGAGCAACTGCTGTGTGTGTTTGAAATACAGCTAAACTAAATCAAGTTTTAATAAACAGTCAGTATTTCGTCTTTTCCATCCTGACAGGCAGCTGGGGTTTGATTTTCGGTTGCAAATGCTGCAGGTAGTTTTTCACGCGACAGCAGCCGACTGTAAACGGAGCGAACTGGGTTTTTATCTCTGCTACTAACCAACCAGCTGTCAAAAAAGAGCTTAAAATGGCTATTTTCATGTTTTTTGGATGCGTTTTTTGAGAAAGCATTACAATCAACGCCTACAAATCCTTTGTCGCTTTAAAATTCACTCAGTGTCTTGCCAGTTTCATGAACTCGCTCCGATATGAGACACAGTGAGACTGATAAACTTACAAGTAAGCCGTTTGAATTGTGGTGGACGCACGAACAATGAACACGATTAGATTAGGGTTGAGTAAATATATTCAGTGGCCACTGGTGGAAAAACAAAACTTAAAACATAAGCAGTTTAGTAAATGTTGTTTGATTTCTCAAAAGAATGAAATCTGTGTTAGAAATAATTCCATTCCCCTGTCCTTTGACATTGAATCAAAGAGAGATGGATACGGTTGTGTGTGTCAGATAAACTTATCTAAAGACTCAGAGGCATCACAAGGGATCCGAACACACCCCTAATATTGGCAGCTTGTCAAGTGTCTAAACAGATTTGACGTTGATGAGAAAGCTATGCCACTCTGACAGAGTAAGTGTTTTGCATGTGCCAGAGTAAGTAAAACTGCTGATACAAGACGTCTCTCAATTGCTTTAAGTGTCTTCTTTGTCAGACGATCAGATTGTGAGGCTCTTATGCTGTTGTGAGAGTCTCGGAGAAGTGGCGTCTCTCTCAGGCGACGTTCTCTATATGCTTTCTGTCAGCCCTGATAGAGCGTGAGTCACTTTTCCTGTTAGATGCAAACGATCACATTAGCTGCATTCTTCTTAGAAACGTGCTCCTAACAAAGCTCAGCGTACAACCGGAGTAAATATAGTTTTTTAACTTTTTCTGCAAATGCATGCATTTTTAATGATGTTCACGTAGTTAACTTTGTGCACTCTGTTCTTATATTAACAGCCATTTGTCATGAAAGTGAAAGGAAGCGCTCTGCAGAGTTCAGAGCCTCTCTCCCTCTCAGGCTGTTGTGTGTGTTTTCCTACATGGAACCAAACATACATTTAGCTGCATGTTGGGAAGTTCAAGAGGTCCATTCAAGAGGTCGCACCAGTTTTTGACAGAAAAACAAGAGGAGCAAAAATATTTTCAGACTGCAGAGGCATTCCTGAAAAGTACATGTCAAGAGTGTTTTTCCTCTCCAAGTGGTGGAGGCTTCCTCGTCATTGTAAAGCTGCCGGGCTTTAAACAATATCCACTATGTGCTACATGCATGTTCCAGCTTTGGAGAATACCTACGGTTTGACAAACATTTTGAATCTCTGCTCTTCTCTTCTCTGTTTGTGTCGCGCAGTCTTCTCTGCTCTCTGTTTGAACAATGTATGCTAAAGATTAAAGTCCTGACATCCATATTTTCTTTTGATTACAAGCACATGCCTGCTGCACTGAGGCTGACCTCTAGTTGAGATATGGATTATGTTTTCCAAGCCTGGGCTCGCTTCACTTTATTTTCAGGAAATGCTTTTTAAACTCTGCTTTAAAGTTTAGATTCCTATTAGAAGCCGCATTTCACTAAAGCACGTAGACGAACAAAGAATCAATAAAAAAAAGCAAGAAAGATGGAAAAGATTTCCATACCGACAAGCTAAAGAGTGTTTAATGAAATACTACTGATAGAGTAAAGCCGAAATATTCTGGAAACGTATGGTTAGCTGTTGTCTTTTCTCTGTTTACGACACAAAAAAAAAAGACATAAAGAGAGCGTGAGAGACTCCTGGGTGTATTCAATAGGCATCCGTGACAGTGAGAGAGAGCGCTGAGAGATGAGAGGGAGAGTGAGGACGAGAAAGATAATAGAGGTGAGGGTAAGGTCAAAGCTTTGGTCCGTCTTAGCAATTGAAGGGAAAGCTCTTGTTTTTGGTCCTGCACTCAATCAGAAATTGAACCAGCCAACCTGCAGAACAAGGGGCTTGGAGGAGCGCCGGTTTTTATTGACACTGGAACAAAACCCTGCATCTTTTTTTTTCTCCCTTGACCCCTTTGCCTTTTTACCTCTGTGGTAGTGTTTAAAAGAGACTGCTTCCTAGAGTAATCCTGCGCCGCGAAGGATGACGAGGACGTCGCCGCTTTGCATATTTGCACATCTTGACGAACTTACAGGCAGACTGACAGTCCGACCAAACAAACCATAATTACCACATCAGGACGCTTCTGTCAAGTTATTTTTTCTCTCAGATTATCAACAGAAAATTGGCAAATTCCTTTCCGTTCAAACAGTTTAGCCTCATTTAGCACCAAAAACGCTGCTCATACAGCCAGTGTGTTGTCATAATTCATCATCAGATTGATCAGATTAATCTGCATTCCAGCAACGTCACCCTACCAGCGTATATCACTAAAGGTTGGCTTTTATTTGTGTAAGAGGATTTTATTCACAACGCTGATTTGTCACTGAAGTTACAGAGATAATAGCTCTGCCTTCACTTTGTCTGTAGACTCCGTTGTGATATCAGCTAAATTCACATGCTTGACAGGTTTTCTCTTATGTGTTACAAGTGGTAATTTATTCACACAAAGATGAGAATTGGCTGATTGTTCGCGCTGCTATCGCTGACTTCTGAGGTCTAATAGCGAAGGTGGGGTGTTACAAGAAATCACCGAGAAAGCGAAAGTGTAGCCCTCGCTGATACGCGTGCATACACGGAGTGCAATAAAAGCACACGGTCGCGTTGATGTATGTGCACATACAGAACAGAAACACCCACTAAAACGCAACACAAAGAGACGGGCAGATCGTAGCTGTCACCGTTTGAAAAATAACTGGACATCAGCCGGAAAATATGTCTGCCTCCTGATGCATGTCAATGTTTTTGAGCACTTCTGGTCTGCACATCATCACAGCTGCTGTGTGCGATGTGCGTGCCTGCCAGTGTTTGTGTGCAGGCATGTGTTTGGATCTGCCTGTGAGCGTGTAACTGCGGCTCTGTTCCTCTTCCTGCAACTGTGCCACAGCTAATCCTCCACAGGAGTTCAGCAGGGTGTTAGGTTAGTGCCTTCCACATGGCCAGGAAATACGCAGCACCTGTGTTTGCGCAGCCCCTGGCCACTTATTTCACCAGAAAAATACAAATTATCTGAGAAATTACAGCGTAAGCCGCGTTTGTGCGCTTTGAAAGTGGAGAGATTTTTGCCTTGAAGTCCCCTCCTCCTCTCAAAAACGCGCCTCGCTTATTCTTATTTCATGTTTAACCTGCTCTGTGCAGAATAAAATTGATACTAGAAGGCTGGATTTACAATCATCTGTTCAAAGTTTCCCCCTGCTCATCTTAAATCTGAGATTAACATGTGAGAGATTCATTCTGTGAAGCCAGTCATGGAACTTATGTGGATACTGGAGACCAACGGTGCTCACACACTGTAAGGAGACAATGTAGTTCTGTAGTTTAAACATGTGCACATTCATAGACTCCTTTAATGAGGGAGGAAAGAGAAGATCTCATTTTAAGACAACTCAACAACTATCAGCTGGATTGCTGTGAGATTTTGTACACATTTTCATGGTAGCATGCTGATGCTAGTATTAGATGGAAACACCACTGTGCACAAGCACCAACTCTGCAGATCAACAAGATAATTAAGCTTGTTTTGTAGGAAAACTCTAATTTTAATTCCAACCTGAGTATTTTCTGTCTTTAACCAAGTCTGCAGGGGAACCATTCAACAATCGGTTCACTCGAGAGCATGTTTGGCTTTATAAAACAACTGAATATATTCTCTGACATTTGGCTTCTCCTCGTCTTCGCTCCTGATTCAGTCGCGGCAGACAGCTGTGCCAAACAGTGGAGGAACTTTTGACATTGACTGGGAGTGACGAGGCAGTGCAAGCAGATGTCTTCCTCTTTGCTTTGGGACAAACAGCATCCTTGACCTTGTCATGGCTAATTTTAGGGCTTGGCTTATCACAGCGCCAATGTTTATATCTTCCATTACACACACTGTCATTACAGGAGGGACGCGCTTGTAATTATGGGTGCATTCTGCAGTTAGGATGTTCGTGGATGTCATGTGCGTACCTCAGCGTACACTTACTTTTAAGAGGCTGCCGCGTGAGCTGTGAACAAATCGGTGCCAAATGGTAATTTGATATGTTGATTAAAACATAAGCTTTGATTACGAGCGTCCTCGTGCTTCTGGCTGGATTTTCGGTTCTGATTTGGAAACATACATAATGCAGCGGTCGACTTTTTCAGTCAGTATCATACTGATGCTTATTGTGAGTAATCAATTAGACACATCAGCAATATTTGGAACCAGTGTACATTTGTTTTAACAGTTAAAATCTTTGTATTAGAATTTAGAATAATGCCAACTCTAATACAAAACTTTATTGATATGCTTTTGTTTTTTAAGGTTTTTATATATGAAGAGTTCATTTGCAAAAACAGATAACTCCATCTTCACAAACCTTCAGAAACCCGCTTTCCCATCATCTACCTGAGACAATATCAATCAAACTTAAGTTATCTCTATTTTTGTCATTTCTACTGAGTCAGATCAGCTCAACTTCAGTTTGATTGATATTAGCTCAAGCAAACAACAACAAAATAAGTTTTCTGAAAATCTACAAAAATGGAGATGAAAATTAACTCTTCATATGTTTGATTCCTCCTCTAAATCCCAAGAAGTTTCTGCACATTTTCTTTGCTCCTGTCACATTTTTTTCTCACCGTTGACTCATTTTTTATTTATTTTTGCTGCAATATAAAATCCTGCACTTCTATAAAAACTGCACAACCATGACTGAAAGTAGACAGAACTGTTTTCTGTGCAGTACGGCACAGTTATGGCTTAAATTGTAAAAGAAGCTAAAATGATAGTTGATTTGCTTTCTTGACTTATTTTACAAAAAATGTAGAAACCTGGGATCAACATGTACAACATGCTGTTAGCAATACCTTAAAAACAGTGACTCTACATGCTGTAGATACACACAGCCTGCAGGTCGGCCCTGTTTAACTGAAAAGTCCCTGAATTTTTGTGATGTTACTTTTGGTTGCAGCTGAGTCACTAATAGTTTCAAATTTGTCACAAGGAGCGCAGAATTTTTAGTTTTTTACAGAATTTATTTCAAGCAAACAGTTTGTTTTTGAGTACTTTTAAAAATATTGGGCAGAATAAAAATTTCGAAATATCACTATTTCAAGCTTATGTTTAGTTAAATTTCCTAAT
>NW_007578873.1:185474-221992 GCF_000690725.1 Stegastes partitus
GGTCGGACGGTTGAAAGAGAACTTTTCAGCATTTCATCTTCAGTGTTGGTGGGCTGTTACATGTAACCAACCACATCGGGCTGTGGGTGTGACATCGCTTCAAACCACAGTTTGAGAGTTATGACTACAGATAGAGAGAGGTGACTGCAACAGAGAGAAAGCAGCATATTTTCAAACTATTTAATTGGAAAAAACATGCTGATAATCGGGAAAATGTGGACTATCAGATGTGATAATCAGCCTCATGATAACTGGTTGATCCGTTTATACTACACTGAGCATCCTTGGTGCTTTTTCCTCTTCAGCCATCAAAGCACCTCCTTTTCTTCATCCACTCGAAAACACTGCAGGCTTTAACTTGCTTTGAGCTGCTCCTTCCTACCTGTCCCTGTGTTAAAATGGGTCAGTGTTTTTCTCCTCTCCGTCGGTCTTGGATGGCTTGGTGCCTGGGCCAGTGTGCCAAACATGATCCTCACAGCTGGGTGAACACAGGGGAGGAGAAGGAGGGCAGCGCAACACACTGAGAGATTTCCCCCCTGCCTGCCAAATCTCTGTCCTGTTCAACAATGCCGTTGTGCGCTCGGCTCATTCAAGCACAAATGCAAACACAAAGACACAAACAAACATCAGAAAGTTTCCAAAGCATACATGAGCATCACCGGGTCACCCATGTTTTTTTTTTTTTTATGTTTCTGGTTGTTTAGTTATGTGTGTTCGCTTCCTAAAATTTGGAATAACATGTGTTTTCTGGCTCCGGCTGGCTGGAGGAGAAGTTTCACAATGTTCCTCACACCCAAAAACTGCAACAGGCAACATAAACACGCATCACCTCATTAGATTAAATGGACAAGAAGCCGGTCGCTGGGCCGGACTCCAGCCATTGACCACGACGCTGTTTCCTCTCTCTCTCACTCTTGGCTCGCTCTGTATTTCAATACCGTCTCTCCTGTAGTAGTTCATTCATGTATTTCACTCAAGGCCATCCTTTATGTCTTGCTGTCGCTCTCCAGCTCCTCTCCGCGTACTTTATTCCGTCTTTACAACAGCAGCAGCATCCAGTGAAGGTGTGGGTTAAACGAGGTTGTAACAACACGACGGGGAGACATTAAATGAACTTAAACATTTACACAAAGATCATAGCTGTGTAAACAGGAAGCTGGTGAAAATATAACATAATTGGACTGCGTCTGTGCACTTATTGATTAAATCAGTATTGTCTGATGTGCTCTTTCATGTGAAACCCGATATCTGTTTGCGCTGTGAAAACCTTGCTTAACACCGCATTGTGGAATTTATGCACAGTGGTTGTTTTATTTCATTTTCTCCATGTCACATAGATTTTTATGTTTGTCAAAAATCAATGCTGCAACGGTGATCTGATGGAGACTCGCAGAAAATGTTTACTGTACTTAATTATAACAGCAATCAATTACAATTACTGAATTGCTATTTAGTGTTGTAACAAATACAGTTCTGCAAATTTAATCAGTTAATTTCAGTCAATGAATTGTTTTGTGTTGAGTGGACGTCTTAGTTGTGCCCTGTTGTGTCTGCTACAACATGTATTCAATGTACAATAATGTAAAATAGAAAAAGAGAAGCACATCCTGGTGAAGCTACAACTAGAGAATATTTTCTGTTTGAGAAATTACTCAAACCATTAAGCGATTGCAGGTTAAATTTCTCAACTCATTTTTTTCAGCATCTACAATGCATTTATAGCCATGTTTGGACTGAACGCATAGCGGGATGACTTTATTACTCACTGCACATAATAACAATGCTTAACAAGTACTAATTTTAAGCTTGTTTAATGGGCTGTCTGCTGCTGCAATGCTTTATCCATTATTCTCCTCTCCTCTTCCAGGCGGAGTTGACGGGCATTAAATGGCGCTGCTACAGCTTCCGCAGTGGCGGGGAGTACGGGCCCGTAATCTCAGCCCCGGCCCAGGACGACCCGGTCCTGCGCAGCTTCATGCGCTGCGTGCAGGCCAACCTGCTGTGCGTATGGCGACGCAAAATCAAGCCCGACGCCAAGGAGTTGTGGATCTTCTGGTGGGGCGAGGAGCCCAACCTCTCTGATGTCATTCATCACGAGCTGGAAGGTGAGAATGAAAGAGATGAAGGATGAGGCTCGCTTCTCCCTTCTGTCCGTCTCAATCACTTTTTTCATCCCCTTCGCCTCGGCTTCCTTTGTGCTCTGAAAGTTTAGGTTAGGGGTTTGCACAGCCTGTATCGTTTTATGGCTGCGTTTTATTATGTTGCTTTAGATTATATAGACTGAGGAATTATTACAGTCGTCGTGCGGTTTTTAGTGGATTTTTATGAAAGAACGACTGAGAAGTGGTGAGATATGCGTTGGAGATGTGTTGGTAGATATACAGCGAGAATCTGAGGTGCACAAGTGGCAGATAAATTTGAGTTTTTACAGTGCAGCATAATGACTTATACATGAGCTGTGGTGGTGAGCAGCATTATGTAGATTCAAGCTGTTTAGTCGGCTGCACATTTGAGCGCGGCGCTGTTTGTTTAAGATGTGTAGGGCACATTGATCTGTTTTGTGCGGAGCCGTCCTATTTTTGACCCTCATGTAGCACGTATCTGAAATGTGTTTGCTTTTGCAGCTCGAGTGTTTATGTGCTGCTTCGGGTCTATCACTATGATGAAGCACGCGGCGATGGAGTAGGTTTTTCTCGCCGGTATTTACCGCATGTAAATGTGTGTGTGTGTGCGGTTGAAAATTACACTGAGATATCTCACTTGAGAGAGTGCTACTGTCAGCACTATTGTCCCTATTTATAGAAACATTTGCATTATCTCGCCGCGCACGTGTGTGCAAGTCTAACGTATCGACTAAGCCTCGGGAAGACAGGGAGAAGAGGAAACAGGAGAGGGATTATATTGGTGTAGCAGAACAACAGCGAGGAAGGAGTATTGGATGGAGAGGTTGAAGCAGTAGTGAGAATTTTGGTCTTCTGTTGCCTATTAAAGCAGACTTGATGTGAAAAGGGCTTTCAGGCACTGCAGTAGGTATTTGACAGATGTTCAAGCTGCTGCTGGGAAAGAACCCTTTACTCTGCACAAACATGTGTAATGCAGACGGATATGCTGTACGTTTTAATCGAGTTGCGCCGGCATCACTAACATACCAACTCTGATGTGAAAATTATATTTTCTTAGTGCTCATTGATTTTTTAAAAAGATCTATGGAGGCCGGTAACGATCACGAAAACACACTGTGGCAGTAATTAAGCTTTCGGAGCAAAAAAAAGTAAACGTCATTCCGCCAAGCCATAAAATAAGCATGTAGCCGTGTAAAATTTTAGCATTACCTCACCAATTTACAAGCGGCTAATGGCAGCCTAAAAAACATTGATTATAACTCTCTTTGAGTAGCACACCGAGGCCCAATAAACTTGACAATAATCTTAGTGTATTTAATCACATTTTATGGCTATTGATTTCTATTGCAGCTACCGGTCCAAGACTTTTCTCGCAATTCGTCTATTTATCCGTGAACACAATGGAGATGTGCTCTGCGAATGAGAGCTGAAAAGAAATTTGTCTCAGTTTAATACATTTGCAGGAAGCAAAACAGCATTTTTAGGGGTTAAAAAGATCTAAAAGAGAAAGAAAATAGTCGTCGAATATGTTTTTTTTTGTTGCATCTTCTGCTGTTGGTATTTCTTACGCGCTTCCCTCTTAAGGCTTGTTAAGAATCATTGATTTCATGATCAGGTAATCTGCTGTTAATCACTGATGTGTAAAAGAAAAAACAGAAATCTGTGAAAAATGCTCATCACAGCAATCTCTGCGAGTCCTGATTGATGTTAACAGATGTCTTGTTTTGTCTATCAGTGTAGTGCCGTAATATTAATTTTGCTGCAATAATAAGACAAGAAAAGGAAGGAAATTCTCAAATTTGAGCAGCTGGATGCATCAAATGTTGTCAGTTTTGCTGTTAAATGACACAAAGGATACATTTTTAACCAATAATGTGTTAACAAGAGTAACGCCAGTCTCCTGTGCTTTGTAGCGTAACCCTCTCATTAGTTAGCGTAACCTTGCAGTGCCTTCATTTCACAATGGACGTCGTTTTAATTGTATTTAGTCTCACTTGCTTGTCATTTTCCCCTGAACTGGACAGTTCCTGTGAGGTTTTAATTGAAGTGAAAATGGTTGGGTTTAAAGTACGACACCCCCCCCACCCCCTGTCTGTGAAGCCAAAGGCTGCTGGTCTTTTGGCGTCAGTATTTCCACTAATTTTTCTCATACTGGCCAGTTATGGAGAGCTTGTTAGTGCGGGGGGACTATTGAGGAGGATTATTCTACAACACAACAGATGTACGGACACTCACTCACACACACACACACACACACACACGCTTTCTGCATACAATTATGATGATAAGACTCCTTTACTTCTCTTGAAAAATGTCTTCGGTCTCCCTGTACGATTCCTATTAAGCACTGAAAATAGCACTTGGGGTGTGAAAAGGAGTTGATAATTGTTAATTAGTGAAGCTGGATTCCTTCCAAATTAGAATCAGTTGTAACACAGGGAATATCAGTGTTTTACTAAGTCTTAAAAAGCTACACACCTTAATTTTTATTCACTGTGGAAATCTTTGATGTCAGCTTTCTCTCTCTCCTTCCGTCTCGACTTCCTCTCTTCTCTTTCACCTGCCTTGTCTGTTCTTCGTGCGGTTCCTTCCTCGGTCCTCCTTCTGTTCTTGGCTCTCTTTGTTCCTCAGCTGACCGGGCCGTGACATAAACTATCTATTGATGTGATGCATGATGTGCTGAATTGTTGTTCTGAACACATCAAGAGCAACCCTAACTTTGGATGCAGTATATAAAAGCAGACGTGGGCCACAGTCAAATCTGAAAAACAGATGGCTTCATGTGGTATTCAAAGATAGAGATTCTAGATAACTACAGGAGAGACACGCATTTGTGGCGTGTTTGGTTGAACGTTTCCTGCGTTTACATCAAAAAAAAGCGCCATAAATACCTACAGCAGTAAACTCACCACATTGTAAATAATGTTTTATTTTGACCGCATTCTCTTTAAAACTCTCAGAGTCGACATCCTGCTTCGAGTTAAACGCGAACATCCGCCTGTTAACACAATGACAATATTAGTCATGGCATATTTACCATCTCGGTTTAGCATTTAGTCCTAATTTGCACGAAATGTAAAGACCAACTGAGGCTGATGGCAATGTAGGTTTCACAGATGTTTAGCCGGAAGTCGCTCGAGAAAAGGTCAAGAGGTAGAAGTCACAACGGTTCATCCTCTGGGTGCCATGAGCATCTGTATCGCTTTGTACAGGAATCCATCCAGTTGTTGTTTAAGCTCCGGCCTTGTACACACTAATATGGATATGTTTCTGGATCGATATTTGACAAGATATCTGTCTGTATGGCCATTGTTTTACAAAATACCTTTGTACTCTATATCACAATATGTCAATAACAGAGAATACTGTAATTTCATCATATCTGCGGCCCTTAAATCGACCAGATAATATTGGCCACATGAGGAGAAGCAGATGCTTTGCTGTGGAAGCAGTGCAGCAATGCCAAGTTAAATTGTAAACTTGTATCTGCTAATGCTAAGATGTAGAGAAACTGGTATGCATGTTGTTGTTGGGCGTGAATTGAGATGCGACATCAGATCAACCCTCAAAATGACTTTTACAACTAAACTGGATTCTCATTTAGACTTTAAATAAAACAGAATTTTATTGAGAAACAAACGTATTATTTTATAATGCATTTATAACACATTTATAATATATTATTTATTTATTTATTTATTATTTGCTTGTTAAGGTATGTTGATACATTCAATTTCTGACACTGGGTTTTTGTTTTTTTTAAAAATCTATTTGTAATTTTTCTTAGCCATGGAGATATAGGGAGGGCTACATGGGCAGGGGATATTCTTACTATGAAAATGTCCTAGGAAATGTCTTAAAGCGTTCACGTTTCAATTAAATGTTGGACTAAAATATCAATTAAAAAAAAAAAAAAAGAAGAGAGAAACAAATGTGTTTTCTCACCTGCTGCTGTTGTACGACAGGGTTCTAGTTTAGAAAAGACACAAAGTTCTGTGTTTAAAAGGAAGACGATGAGAATGGAGGCACAAGTCGGCACATTTCTTTAACTCGTGAGACCAGGATTGGCGTCTCGTGTTCAACTGTGATACTTAAATTTGTTTTTTAGTTATTGTTTGCTGTTGGTTTTCACTCTTTTTTTTTTTTTTTGGTTTGGTTTAGACATAAAACCGCTCGGTGAGATTTAGGAGAATATCAGGTTTTGGTTGACACTTAAAGGCTCGGGTAACTTTAGGCACCAAAAATACATGGTTAGATTTAGGAAAATAACATGGTTTGGGTGAGAATACAAAACTCTGACTACATGTTTGAAGCTTTTCCACCATTTTTTCCAGGGTGACAAGTCCCATGTAACATATGATTGGTTGGCTGAAACGGACTGTAAAGAAAATAAGATAAATGTTGATTTAAAATCTGTTTGTGAACAAAACAGGAAAAATGTTTCTCCTACAACGTAACTGTGAATGAAGTTTTGATGTATAGAAATGTCATTTTGCGGAGACAAGGCTGCACAGATACACACAAAGAAAGGTTTATTAAAAAAAATCAGCAGTTTCGATGCCCTTAAATGGCATCTGAGAGGCCGAAAATTATCCGCATTAATGTGGACGAGGTGTAAAACCAAACCTGTCAACTCCATGTTGATGTTAAAGTCAGGGGAACACAACAGTCAGGCTGATAGTTATTCAAATCTGCCCTAAGTGATGAACCCAGAAAAAGAACAGCTAAAAGGCATGCACAATCAGAGCTGCCCTGCTCCTGAACCTATTTCAAACTGTACAGTACAGTTTATGAGAAGCTGCTTTTCATTGTTGGTTGTTGCCGGAGTCAGAAGGTTTTCGGGGTTGATACACCGAGAAGCCGGTTGCGACAAACGAACGCCTGTTGCCGCTAATGCAGACCAGATCCGCGTATCAAACGGCGCCTCTTTACTTCTGCATCGAAAACCCACAGCCATTCAGAAATGATTTACTGTTTGATACACATTTGATGGAGCAGCTACAGCTGTCGCCTTGTGAAAAATCAGCAGATTATTTATGTTTTGAGTCATACAACAAATATTAAAGCAGCGCGGATTGACATGTTTTAAATTAGCTGGCTGGTCGACTCAGGAGTGTTATCTGCCTGTGAATTTCCAGAAGATGCGTTTTGCCGCTTGCGAAGAGGATGTTGCTTAACACTCCTTACACAACAACTTCAAAAAGACTGACTATACAATTTTACGTTTAAATCCAGCATAAAGAAAAAGGAGCTGCTGTGTTCACCCCCTTAATAGTGCAAAATATGCAGCGAGGGTTGACTGGAACCGGGATTGGTTCAACAATTACATCATCTCAGGAAGCTCATCTCGTTAAACTGGTGTTTACATTTTTAAATGCAGGAAAAATATAATCATATTCAGACTGTTTTTCAGTGTAGCCTGTTTGCAGCTTTGAGAAGAATGTAAACGATATAAATGTGTGAGTTATTCATGGGGAGACCTGTGAAACTGGGAGGAATCCTCTGCTGCATGAGGAGGTTAAAGAGCGACCAGAGGTGAAAATAGGAGCTAGAAATGTAGTTTTATGTTATGATTTGGAAATGATGTACTAGAAATTCTATCATTTTCTGTGGTAAAAGCATATCCTGTGTGATGTGGCACTTTTAAACCCTGATTAATCCAGGATTATTATCAATAAAAAGCTTAGCCCAGTCCATAGGGATTCCATTTACCCTGCGTTCCCTCCTTGCGTGGCTATTTTAAAAGATGACACAAAGTTTTACCCTTTAAGAGCTGTCCAGAGTTTCCCTTTTCTCTGTCATTAGGGTTCTTTCCTTGTCAGAGTGCTATTTTTTTCCCCCCGGATGACGATGATGAAGTGCATTGTCTAATACACAAAAGCAGTTCAGAATGGATTTACACTGCGGCTTTTAAAGGACGCTTAGCGAGCCGGTTAATCAAAGTGTAGCAATCAGAGCGGCGTGTCATTCAAATTTGGAGATATTGTTTAAATCAGGTGCAATTAGGTAGCACATTAAAGGCTATCGAGCACTACTGGAAAATGAAAACATCACAGATGATGATGTATTTGGTTGGCTATTACTCAAGCAAACACAGTCAGGTTTACACAGGCAGGGATGGAAGATAAGCGTTTGAAACTCTTTTATTGTTTCTGGCTTTGATGCTGATGGCTAATAGAGGCTCATATCTGTTAAAGAACTCTTCTGTTGTGGCTGACTTGCTAACTACACGCTGTTCAATGGCACCAATTGATGCCTAGTTGATGTGAGGACTGTCTGATTTCCTTAAGTGCATTTGTTTTACAAGTAAACGTAAAAAAAGAACAATAACACACATACATCAACCAATCTAGCACAACAATATACTGCTTATGGCCAACTGTTGAATGTGTTGATATTGTTTAAAGCTGATGAATTTTTCACCGGTGGTTAAGTCTAAATTAATCATGGCTTTGAGAAAGTGCCAGCAGCATGTGCAGCTATGATCCTCTCTCCTCCTCCTCTTCCTCCTCCTCCTCCTCGTCCTCCTCCTCCTCCTCCTCCCTCACTGTGCTGCAGCACTCTCTGATATTGTCTTTGGTTCAGTGACAGGCATTAAAGCATCATGTTCAACTCATGGTGACTCGCTTCCTTTACAATCAGATGGCATCGCTCCTGTAATGTATGCAGCATATTAAAGCGCAGTGTGGGCCGAGTACAGTTTTGCGAGGAAACAGGATTAATGTGTTGAATGGGCTGAGTCATCAGCATGTTGCCAGCACAGCCGGAGAGAAAGTGACATATTTTGGACATGGAGTCATAAATATGAATGCACACAAATACACGCAGGCTGTCATGTACAGACACACGCATGCACACGAGAACACACGCAAGGGTTAACGTGGTGACTGAACACACAATCTGGACGTCCTGATTATCCAACAGAAGCATCACCTACCATCCGGCAGATTTATATGCACATGAGACACAAAGAAGGCTGTGTGGTGAAGTGTCATCACAACATCTACACACAAGCATCTACACACGCTCCTCTTTTGTACAAGTAGAATTGTTGCGTAACTTGATTGATGGCAATTATTCGAGTATTTAAAAAGTACAGTATGCCAGAGTAGTTACAGGCAAGCCTCTCTGTTTGGCAGCCATCTTGGTAACACCCCTGAGATGTTTCCCATTTTAGTTATAAATGAGACAATTGGCTTTTTTTGGGGGATGGGAGGGACATGTGTCATACAACCTTCATCTTTGACGCTACAGAATTCTCCCATAGTTTTCCACTCAGGATTCTTTATGTGGGGACTCTCTCCCTTATAACATTTGTGAGTGAACAAAAGCAAAGTAACAATAAGATTTTCATAAATAAAATACCACCAACATGATGAGTTAAATGTGTTCCAGTTTATAATTTTCAAAACTGACAAAATTACTCGAAAAGAATCGTCTGATTTTCAACTTTTCGATAGTCCTTGAACACATCAGAGTTCAAAACCATCAAAATCCTGAAACCCCTGCAGTTCTTGGCACAACTGTGAAACCAGTAGGGATTCAGCTGTGGCCAACAGTCCCATGACAGAAAAAATGTGAGACTTTTTTTTGGATGAAATGGGCTGAACTGCAGGCTATGTGTACCCAGCATGTGATAGTTATGCAAAAATCTGTATATTCGGCATGTGTCAGTAAAAAAATTGCAAAAAATACACGACTTCTAACAAGAGTAGTGACTCAGTGTGAACAACAGTCATGTGACCAAAAATTTGGGGACTTTTGGGCTGAACTGTAAGTTGTGTTCACACAGCAGAAAGGAAACAAATATGAAAACAATTTAAAAGGATTATAAAGTAGTAGAATATCTATAGTATGTAGAGTCACCATTTTTTCCAGTATTGGTAACATCTGTGGACATTGTTATAGATGCTGATTCCATTTTTTTAGTTTTTGTAAAATAAATAAACAATGAAATTCAACTTTTATTTATTTATTTTTTCATGATTTATATCATTATATATTATGTCACACTGCGCAAAAGCCTTGTTCAAGTTCTCTATTCTATTTCCATAAAGGTGCAGGACTTTTTATTGTAGTGACAAAAATAAAAAAAAAAAACACTCAGAACCTGCTCAAGATTCAGAGGGTTAACAATAAAGCCATTTTGTAAATATATGTGTATATATATATATAAAAGTCTGATCACGTCAGCCCTTTAAATGGTTTTTGATGTAACTGCCTTTTAAAATAACGCCTTGATTAATTATTGATAGCAACAACTATACTGAAACCACATCTAAATCAAAGAGTTATTTATCATGTTTATTGGCTCGTTAATATATAATTACGTTCGTTCAAACAGTAACATTAATAATGGCTTCGTTCCTTTGACATGCCTCAGTAAGCCAGTGAGCAAACACGTCTTATACCGGAGCTCTGTGCATTGATACACCTGAATGGAATGCGGCCGTCATTAATGTGATTAGTTAGACCTGTGCGTTTTCTGCTATGACATGTCAAAATATCCACTGTGAGAAAAGACCAATTAAAGCGGCTAAAAGGTCTAGGCAGCAGGTAGGTTTTAAATGACACGTTTAAGCGCGTAATCAAGTGTTAAACAGATGCTTCGGGTCACTGTGGCGTGTGTGTGTGAGGGCGGCGGAGCATGAACCTGTAAAGAGCTGCAGCACCGGGTAAAATGAAGGTGTCTCTGTTCTGGGAGACACAAAAAAAAATAAAAAAAGTGTCTGAGTTGTGTCCGGTGTAAACATGGCTTTAGTCACAGCTGGCTGCGTACAGCGACGCAGAGAGCAGCCACATCGCGCTGACCAAAGACAGGCACAGTAAGTCCAAATAATAAAGCACTCAGAAGGTAATTTACTGCTTTTGAAACAAAAATAGTGGGATGCACACAAAGAGACATATGGGCGTCATTTTAAGTTCGTACATAATCTGTAGTTAATCTGTTCCGCCAAGTGAAAATTTGACGACATGGTGGCAACAGTTTTACTGCCAGATCACACAGCGCAATACACACAGGCTGAAATGAGGAATGGAGTCGATGAAATTGCCAATAAATCATATAGATACAGCAGATATTTTTCCAGAAAGTCCCCAGAACACTTCAATAAGATGAGCTTGTATATGCGGCATGAATGTGTCAGGTGCATTTACCATTTTACTAAAACTCTTTTTTTAGATTGATTCACTTTTGCTGTTACTTGTTTTGTTTTATTTCTAAGGAGTCGTGTCAATGTCACACTACAAAGTACGTAGTGATGCAAGAACATATAACGGGGAATCGTGAGGTTTCATTGGACAGCCTGGATTTTCTCACGACTTGATTTGTGCCATCAAGTGAATATGTGTCTTTTATCTCTGTTTGACAGCGTAATCTTGTATCGTGTGATTGGCATACGATTCCACTTTAATTCATGGTTAGATTTTAGACGGAGGGGGTTCCCCAGGGCTCACTTCTGGGCCTCCTGCTCTTCTCTTTTTAGACTAAAGGCTTCTCATCTCATGTGTCATTCATCACATATAATTGTGGATAAAAAAAAAAAAAATCTAAGGCAGCTAATGAGACTGTCTCCGTTGGATGTGTTAGAACGTCAACATCTAGGTTTGACCGTCTTTGGAAGTCAGTGTTGAATGTCAGCAGCCTTTGATGGCGATTAAGCAATGACTAGCCAGTCAAATATGCCAGCTTGTGTCGTATGTGGTGTGATGTTGGCAACTCTGCATTAAATTTTATTGCACAACATTGTGAACCAACAACTGGATCCCGAATGTAACTGGATATAGTTGGAGGTAGTGCTGGACATGGTGGCAGCAAAACTCTCCATCTTCAACCATTTTTGTGCACCACAAAAAGTGAGGTAATCTGTTTCTTGTCACGCTTTGAAAAGTTTTAAGACATTAGTTTAAGGCATTAGAATTCCAACAAGAGACACAACATTATGTGTTTCTTGTGAGTCAGAACAGGCCGTAACTATTTGTTCGTCTCTTCAGAGTAGCTCTCTACCTTTTTTACACTGCAGGATATATGACACATGGAATTTAGCGAAGTTTCATCTCTGTTCATCTGTTCCAGCCTGAGAGACCAACATCACAGCAATGATCTCAACTTGGCACGTCTCCTAAATCCAACAAAATCCACCACAGTGTTCCGCCAACCTTTTTCTTCGGTCAGAACTGTCCTCGGTGTCCCTAAATTTATGACTACGGCTGCACATACTGACTTTAAAAAACAAAACTTATGTTGTCAGGTCACGACCTAGACACCTTGCTCTCTGTTCTGGTACAATTGTCTAATTATTTATCCCTTTGCTGGCAGTGGCCTTGCAGTCTCCTTTCTTTCCTGTGGTGGAACGACTTTCCCACCTGAGTTGGATGAGGATGAGTCATTACCCCTCCTCCGTCACAACTTCAAAACTTACATCTGAGTCACATCTCTCTCTCTGTGTTTTATTATACCTCTTAAAATACCCATAGCTTTGTCCAAGATTCATACTGTATATTGTCAAAACCGAAGGCCTGCTCAGTCTCAGAGGAGGTGAAATATGCGGTCGTAATGATTCGACGCTGCAGCGTTCAAAAATGTTTCTCAGTGTGTTGTTATACTTTATCATCTTTTCATTTCACAGTTAATTTAATACAGTATTTTTAATTGTTTTCCATTCTGACAGCACGAGAAATGTGTTAAAAATCTCAAACATAGCTGTCATTTCATTTACAGAGGCCCCCTCTTCTAAATAAGAACTCAGCATTAAGCGTTGCATGTGCTGTGCAGCCACTGAACCTTGCAGCCCTAACAGTGGGTTGGTGATTTATGAATTTCAAATTATTCTGCTGTTGCACTCGCACGTTGCCGCGTACAAAAGCATCAGCTTGATCTCTAAAATGGAAATGTCAGTTTGGTTTGTCAGCCCACAAACGTGTTCAATTAACAATTGGACAAGAACGCTGTAATAGGATTGATTGCGGATTTGCTGGAGAGGGTGTGGGTGTAGCGTTATCTAGTTAGGAGTCTTTCTACAGCGAGAAAAAACTAAAGGCTGATGACTTTGATAACACCATAGGCGGTGCTCCTGTGTGCCACCAAAGCAGCATGTGGTCAAGGTGAATGCAGGAGCAGGAAGAAGAGTTAGAGGGCTATTCACTTAACTGTGCGTGGCAGGTGTTAGCGATTTAATCTATGCTGTATGGACAGAATAATTCGTCTGAGCGTGCTGAAATATTCATCACGCGCATCCCAATCAGATCCATTTAAAATATTTGTATTTCCCTCGTATTAGGGCTCCCGCTGGAAATGAATTCACCAAATATCTATATGTATTTTTCTTTTTACCAAGGGTAAGACTTCCACCACCCTGAGTTTTCCCTTTTTCAGTCTTGAAACTGTAGTAAAGCTGAGAGGAATACAAAGTAGGGGAAATCCAGCAGAAAAAGATTCTGACTGGAATCAATCCTAGCTGGGGGTGAATGTTGTTCCAGAGACGAGAGTCTTAACCACACTGTCTCAAGGAAATTATGTGCATATTTAATTCAAAAATTATCTTAAAGACTGCAAACTAAATAGCACAGGGATGCAAGGCACCAGGGAGATGATTATACACCATATATCAAATGTTTATTTGCGGAATTGCCCAACAAATCAGTCACCTGTAAAGCATATTTCCTCATTATCTTACTTCCACATGTCTTTCGGCATCGTTCAGCATATTTCCGCAGTTACCAGAGAGATACAGTAGCAGTGAATTTGAAAACCTCGGTTTGTGCATATCCATTATCGGCTCAATGGTTGGCTGGTGCAACAAAGATATGCGACCAACAAGTGGATTACAGCGGCATTGCTTATGAGAAAATAATCAAGAGATAATGGAATTAACAGAACAGAAAGGGAGAGTGTGAATTGGACATTACTTCAGGCGCTGGGTTTAAACAAGGTGAAAGAAAAAAGCCTCTGCCAAATGTGTAGGGAGAGTCTGATGGTCTGCCTGTCTGCTGTACTCGAAAGCTGCAGCTGGGTGCTGTGCCCTTCAGAAACCGAGCCGGTTGCCATATTTTGTGGAGCCGGAGGGGCTGTGGAGTGTGTATGTACACACCATGACAGGTTGTGTGTGGCTCGACTGCGACTGTTATCATTCCTT
The DNA here is from genome assembly GCF_000690725.1 of Stegastes partitus. Taxonomy (NCBI): domain Eukaryota; kingdom Metazoa; phylum Chordata; class Actinopteri; family Pomacentridae; genus Stegastes; species Stegastes partitus. Next base: position 199,732 of record NW_007578873.1, read on the forward strand.
TAGTGTGTCCGTAATTGGCCAAGAGTGTGTGTATGTGTGTGTGTGTGTGAGTGTGTGTGGGCAGGCAGAGGTCGCAAGGTAATTGTCCTGTGAAAAAATGGTTGCCAAATGTATGTGTGTGTAGCAGAGCGCAGGAGGGAGGGCTAACCTCTGCCTCCATCTGTCCACGTCTGGCTGTGAACTCATAATCTGGCCTGTGGAGACAAACCCTCTTCACCACTTGCCACCTGCTTCAGAAATACAGGTTAGATTGAGGTTATTACTGTTATGGATCTGCTGGCGAGAATGCTCAGTTATTAGAGCGCCGTACATAATTTCCTGTTTGTGCCGCGGCTCCGCCTGACTCCTCTGGATTTGCATTTTACACATAGAGCAAGCTCATAGTTTTATTGAGGGCACTTTCCAGTGTGTGCAGGAGCAGAATGAATTCCTGACACGAGGAGCATTTCAAGTACTACCTTTTATTGAGAAAGTGTTATGCCTACACCGGATAAGTGCTGGGGCTTTTATTTGTTCTAATTATATGCACCTGACACTGCTTACATGTTTTAAAGAGATGGACTTTGACAGTCACCGAGTCTGAATCAGTCAAAACATTTGCGCTTGTTATTCGTCTGCATTACAAAAGAATAAAAGAGGAAAGCAAATGTGAACTTCAAAGGACTTATTTTTTACTCGGAGTGCAAACCAGTTTACCGTCTGCTGGAACTGCATCAGATAAGATAAATTAATTCATCCAGGACAGATATTCACACACTTGCATCCTCTTCAATTAAAATTTAAAGTCTGTCTCATTAAAGAAAGAGTTTGATATTCTAGGAAATGCGCGCACTGAAGTGTAAAAACAACAATTAGTGGTTATGTGTGATGAAATAGTCCCCAAGATGTACAGCCACACATTTCAGGTTTTGCAGTTTTTGTATGGGATAAACAAATATAGTCGCTGGTAGGTGGATTTAGTTAACCTGGGACGACAAAGATCACTGGTGTCCCCACAGTGTGTAGGCCAAGCTGCACCAAAATATCAAATTATTCCCTAATTTGCTGTTATTTTATTATTTTTTAGGGGCAGAATTCCAAAGTAGACATGAAACTTCCAAACACAGTGACAGATATTTAACACCATCCGTCCAGTTACACTTCTATATCCTGTATCACCAATCTTCTACTCATGGCCTCGAATCAAGACCTTTGCTGAGTTTTTAAGGGTCCTGTGTCCATTTCCTCTGCAGGACTGTAGCAGCAGGGATTCATGCCAGTAAAGAGTGGCCTCTTATTTTGCAGGGTGACTTGTAACCAGGGTTATTTCAACGATGGCAGTGAGCAGCTGAATGTAATCTGCATTATAACGTTGAAAATATTACGGGGGAACACATTCTTCTTCCATCAGAGTATATCAAATTGTAAGATCTGCCATGTATAGTAACTGCAGTTTCTCTTCAGCTCTCCCTTAGAACTCAAACAATCCTGTTTTTTTCGCAAAACAGATTTGGAAAAATTCTCTTATTGATATATCAGCCAATGTCATTTGTATACATTCACATATATGCTAGTTTAACATTGAGAGGGGAGCTGTTGGGGGGATTATCATTAACTTCCCAGCAATGTATTACACTAACTAGTTAGTAACTTATTGTGAAGATACCACTTGACTGTGCAACACTGCTCAGCTCAGCTGTGATATCTACTCTGCTACATGTGCTGCAGACAGTGCTGAGAGTATTGTGAAGGATAAAGGTAAACCCAGTTGCCACAAAGTTACGTTCCTGTACAACGAAACTGCATTTTAAATTTGCATTTTTAGGGAACATAATGTTGGTTGAGGCTGCAAGGTGACTCGCAGCAAGAAGGTCACCGGGATCTTTCTGCGTGGAGTTTGCATGTTCTCCCTGTGCAGTGTGGGTTCTCTCTGGGTTCTCCGGCTTCCTCCCAAAAACATGTTGAGGTTAATTGGTGATTCTAAATTGTCCGTAGGTGTGAATGTGAGTGCGCTACTGGTATCCAGGGTGTCTCCTGCCTTCACCCTAAGTCACCTGGGATAGACTCCAGCCCCCCACAACCCTAGTGAGGATTAAGCGGTGTATAGATGATGGATGGATGGATAATCTTGTTTGGAAATAGGTATAATTTACGACCTGTGATGTGGTTGAAAAGTCACTAAGTGTCAAAGACCAACAGTTGAAGTTTGGAGTCAGGAGGTTTAAAGGGTGTCGTAAACCTATAACCAGACCTAAACTCAGCAGACCAAAGTTCACATCCTGTAATGGACAAGACACCGTCAGTCTCAGAATTAAGTTTCGTTCTCTCTTGCTTTTTACTTTCGGTTTTCACTCGCTCTCTTGTGATATTTAGGTGCAAAGACTATGTGATCAGGTCACGCTCTGTTAGAAACTTCTACATTTTAGAATCTTAGTTAAGGTCAGACACAAGAGTCGCTTGGTTAAGGTTAAGAAAAATGTCATGGTTGGGGTTAAAATGTGACTCTTTCACCAGATGTTTGAAGAGTCTGTTCCGTTTTCTGGGTAACCAGAGCAACAAGTCCCGCCCCATCTAATATATGATTGGTTGGCTGAAAAGAAGCGACAGTAAAGCTGTAAAATCAGTGACGTACATGTTGATTAGAAACAAATTTGTCATACGTTGCAAACAAATGTAATCCAATGGAAAATAGTTTTTCTACAAACTGTAATTGAGAACACAGTTCAGTTGTATAGGAACATAACTGGGTTGACTGACACTATTTCTAAATTATCTCAAGCATGTATTTCTTTATTGTGTTTAGAAAAAGTACGTTTTCATATTAAGTAACATATGTGCTGATACTGATACATCTGTGATGGGCCACTACAGGCCAGCTTTAAGGCTTTAATTGTTCCTAACCAGTTTAAAAACACCATTATTAAATTAACTAAGAGCAGAAGTTGTCAGAGGCGACGGTACGTGAGCTTACAGCGTTGCTCTCTCTGCTCAGCACTGTGCCGGTGTGTTCGCTCCATGCGCAGCAAAATGCATGAGTCATGTGCAAACATGTTGAACTGATCCTCCCAGGATGCACGTCGAACGCTGTCGCAGAGGAAAGAGTGTGTTTCTGACCCGATAATGTGGGTGAAAGTGGCAAATTGCTTTCCGCACGGGTTTTGTTAGAAAGCCTGTAAGGTTATGACTTGTAGTCATAAATCGGTAAATAGGAATCGGATGAATGGTGTTAAAGATTAACAAGATAAGGGCCACGCAGGTCAATTAGGGTGAAATAAAACGGGCAGGAAGTGAATAAAAGAAAGTCAGTGAAAGTGCAAGCGAGAGACACTTCTGTGAATGTGATAAGGTCTTTTTAAAGGGAAATATTCATGGTAAGAACAGCAACCGGCTACTTAGAATTTTTTTTATAGATCGGAAAGCATATATTCACCACCGCTGACCGTTTCCACAGATTTAACAACTTTTGCACTGAAATGTTTCCCTTTGCTGATGAACAACCAGACGAGTTTCAACCTTTACTGAATCATAATGGAGGAAACGCTGCAACACCTTCTAACAACGTGATTTTAATACATCAGCCTTGATCTGAAATGACTCTTTAGCCCCCTTTTCTATGTCAAGTTTTACTTGGCGTTCATTCTTTCCTCTCTCTCCATCCTCTCCCTCCTCCCTCCTCCTGCTACTCCTCCTCTTTTCAGGCTTTGTTGTGCTTTATGTTTTTTTTTTTTTTCCTCCTCTCCTCCCTTGTTGTTTTGGGGTTGCTCTCTGTGATGTCAGGGTGGCGAATGTCTGCAAGCACGCTCAGTTCCTTGGCAAATAAAAGGTGTGGGTGTACGGTTGCCAATCAAGGCCTACTCCTTCTCTTTATGTCTTCAGGGTTTGTCTTAGGAGCAACTCTCAGAAGCAGAAACTCAAACAGAGGGAATGAATAATTAGCCTCCCCGATTTTTTTTTTTTTGTGTGTGCTTGAATCGGGAACTAGGTCGCCGGCTGACACATGTCTCAATAGGAGAACAACCTCGCTGAAAGAGGGAGACCTATGGAGTTTATAAGAGCTCCCCCCTGAAGGAATGCTTCACCTAGTGAGGAGAGGGGACTTCTTTACAGAGAGCAAGGAGAAGACACATGCATTTGACTTTTTTTTTTTCCTGTCTGGCGTTGGCTGGTGAAAAAGTGAGTCACATGTGGAAAGCAGCAATTCCATGATAGCAAAAAAAAAAAAAAAAAAACACAAGCAAGAAAAAGAGAGGAGGAGGAGGAGGAGGAGGGGCGGGAAGAAGAAGAAGAGGGAGGGAAAGGACAAGGCACAGATACATGTAGTGAGGGAGGGAGTGTGTGTGTGTTAGTGTGTGTGTGTGTGTGACGGGAATTCATGCTTCAAAAAGAAGAAAAGAAGTGGCTTGTTTGGAGGGAGAGGAGAACATCTGCGATTTCTCTTTAGGCAGTTAGATATGCAGTTTGGTGTGGTGTTCTGCACATGTTTCTCTTTTTTTCTTTTTTTGGAGTTTCTTATTGGCCGTGTTGCCAGCAAAAACAACATACACTTCTTTTTTTTTTTCTTTTTTTTTTTGAAAACTGGTCAATTCGCACCTCCTGTTCACATCTTTTCTCATCTCGAATCTGCGAGAAGAGATCAGTCTGTTCTTCAGCTGTGACCGCTTCGAACAGGATGGACAAATTTACTTACAAAATCACAGTGCAAAGAAGAAGAAAAAAGTTGCTTATGTGGAGGGGTGGGGGGGTGAGAAACTTCATCCTCTGGCTTTTTCTTGACAGACGGAGGGGGCAGATACATGCGAAGAGAGGAGGGAAAAGTTAGAAACGAAGCACGCCGAGGGAAAAAATTGCCTCAGTCATGTTTACTTGTCTGCAAATTTGTGGGGAAGGACGGAGAATCTCTGATTTCCCTCCTCTTCTTCTTCTCTCCTCCCCTTGAGGGCCGTCAGGGCGTGGCCCATGACCTCCTGACCCCCACACCGCGAATGTGTGTGTGTGTGTGTGTGTGTGTTTGTGAGAGAGCGATTCGACGGTAGGGGTGAAGTTTCCCAGCTGCACAGCGAAGGGGTGGGAGCTTTTCCTTCACGAGCTTTCAGTTTTGAAAGAAAAGCCACAAACTGAAAGAATGAGAGCTTTGTGTGTGTGTGTGTGTGTGTGTGTGTGAGAGTGTGTGTTTGTGTGTGTGCCTTTGAGAGAGAAAAAGAGATAGAGAGACAAAATGAGGAACAGACAGGGAAAAGGAGTTTTATAAGACGTGGAAAGAGGAAAGCAGAGAGGTCATGAGGGAATCGGTGTAAAACGTTGACGGCTGCAACAGTAAGAAAAAGTGTGAAGCGGAGTTGAGGGGTGGGGCAAACTGCGAGATGGAGTGTTAGAGGGAAGCATGAGGGGAAGAAGGAGGGGAAACGAGAGGCGGCGCGACTTTTTCTGTTTGCATTCAGGAAGATCAACAGTTTAGCAGCGGCGGCGCGTAGGTTTTAATAGAAATCCCTGTTTATGTATTTTTCATCAAGCGGCAGCTGCGTCGAGGAGCTGCTTTTCATGATTAAGTTAGCAACAAGGAAAGACGTTCCTCAATCTTGAGGAAGGCTGTTGAACTTTAACAGCCTTTTATGTGATGATTTGGAAGCACAATAAACAGACTGTGGCACTTACAAGAGACGTTCCGACTCCACTTTTGATATGTCTGCATGCGTGCGAGATTAATGTTTGACATAAGCGTATAGATCGTGGGCTGATGTTAATGCCGCCGTAGGCTGACAGTTTGGCACCTTCGATACACTTCCATTTCACATTTCCACTCCAAGTGCATTTTATTTTATTTATCTGACAAGTCTTGCCCACAATAATAAAAAAAAAAGAACTTAAAAGCATCTGATAGCGAGGAGCGAGGAGTGGGTCACAGCACAGCACCCTGACAGTCTTCTGTAATAACAGTAAGATAATGAAAGAAAAATGGTACAGCGTACGCTACATGGGCCAATACTTATTTTACTGGGTTTGCTGTAGAGTTCGTTTAACACTCTGAACCACGAGTAGTTTTTTCCTCCTGTCACATTTCTTTTTACTAACTGCGGACTCATTCTTCACTGCAGTATAAAGTCTTGCATGGAAACAGTACATTCATGGTTAGAAGTACACATGTGGACAAAATAGTTGGTACGCCTCGGTTGATGAAAGAAAAACCCACAATGGTCACAGAACCTGAGACAACTGGAGCAGTCTGGGCCAAAACGCCTGCTGAGAGGTGCAGAAGCCTCATTGACAGTTACAGAAATGGTTTGATTGCAGTGATCGCCTCAAAAGGTCGGTTAAGGGTACCATCATTTTTGTCCTGTTTCATGAGTTTATTTTTTTTAAATAATTCTGTTAAACCACGGTTCAAAAGCAATGCCTAATTTTCATTGTTTAATTTTCATAGAATTTTTATTTATTATTGCTTTTGTCAGATTCAAGTTATTTCTGTGACCGCTGTGGGTTTTTCTTTCATTAACCGAGGGGTACCAACTATTTTGTCCACGTGTGTAGATGCTTTTTGTGCAATGCAAGAAAATTAAATTGTAAAAAATATAAACAAACATTCCTTTTTTTTTTTTGGAGTATTTATTATTCACTGCAATCGGCATGTACAAGATTTTTCCAAGTGCCCACAGGTGTTATCACTACTGGAAAGAAAACGACGCGTCTACATACCGTCTACATTCTTAATTAGTCTGCGCAGCTCAAAAGTCCCTGAATTTTTGCTACGTGACTGGTAATTGCGGCTGAGTCACTCACGGGTTCACGGTTGTGCTGAGGACTGCAGGATTTTTCGTCTTTCCACAGAATCTAGTAAAAGCAAACTGTTATTTTTTCTAGTTCAAGGACAGTCAGAAAGTTGAAAACCCCGTGATTCTTCCTATTTTATAGTTTCTGGTTGTGGTAAATGGTGTAATCGGGGTGTTTTAAAAGATAACATGCCTTTTAAACCCACCAGTGGGTTGAAAGAGTGTTTTGGTGAGAATTCAGGACTGCATGAGGTTGTTTTGTGATTTAATTTTTTTTTAAAAACCTTGTCCTACATACATAGAATTGACTTGACTATACGCCACCAGTCAGAAAACAAAAGAATATTTAGTGCTAACAAACAAGACACCATGTTTTGTGCATGTAAATAAATATATAAGAATAACTCTCCTTGCAGTCTGACTTTAAGATTTCTTGTCTTTTGCTCAAGGACGTGAGCGTTATGCATCGCAGACTAAAGACAAATTTGTTTAACAACAACAAATGACTTGAAAAAGTGAAGCTATACATGCTCATATTTCAAAATACACGGTGGAGGATTAAGTGGAATGAATACCATTGTTGTTTCTCCCCGTCTTCCTTTTTGAAGACGTGCCAGCCGCCTTTGATATCTGCAGCTTGTGAGGCCTCCCGGTCTGCATCAAGTGACTGCAACGGGCCAAATTGATTTTTTCCCTTGGCGTTTTTATCACAAGCATAGAAATGCTGATTTTTGTTGCAGTAACCAGACAATCAATGTCTCCACAATAGCCTGCTATTCTCCTACAGGGACTACAGCTGTTTGTTCAAATAATTAGCATCATGGAAACGGCATGTTTAGATGCTGAAAACCTCCTCATGCTGTCTTGTAGCTTCTGTCAGCAGTGTGTTTGCTCGTACTGCAGTTAAAGCCGGGATGAACTCCTGAAACATGATGAGTTAAATAATCTTATAGCTTTTATTTGTTGAAGCTGTTTGTTTTGTTGTTGTTGTTATGGCTTTTTGTTGTGCGTTTGTGTCTAGTGTTGGAACCAACTGGGATTAGCTACACTGCTGGGGGACGCCTCTCAAATGAATTCCCACACTGTTGTTACAGTAGTTCTTCTATTATCAATATCTGTTAATCTTCAGTGATCACACCTCAGGCACAAACTAGAGATTTTTTTAAAAAGATGTTTTTTTTCAAACCTCATCCAAACCAAACAGCAACCTTTGGGTCTTAAAGATGAAGCTTTTTAGATGTGACCAAAACTGTAGTTCCTTGAATGGTCACTTGAGCCATGTTAAAATCAATCCATTATCTATACACCGCTTAATCCTCATTAGGGTCGCGGGGGGGCTGGAGTCTATCCCAGCTGGGTGAAGGCAGGTTCACCTGGACAGGTCACCAGTCTATCACAGGGCTACACTGAGAGACAGACAACCAAGCACACTCACATTCACACCTACGGACAATTTAGAATCACCAATTAACCTCAACATGTTTTTGGACTGAGTGGGAGGAAGCCGGAGAACCTGGGGAGAACCCACGCTGCACGGGGAGAACATGGAGAAAGATTCCGGGTGTCCTCAACGGGATGCGAACCGACGACCTTCTTGCTGCGAGGTGACAGTGCTAACCACCGAGTCACCTTGCAGCCCTCATGTTAAAAAGACCACCTTTAAAAAAGATATAAATGAGTTTATCAAAGCTAAAAAATGAAGTGATTGCAAATCAAAATCATCATTTTAAACAATGCATTTTGCAAATCGTAAAGGCATCAGTTTACGCTGTGTGATGCAGCTCTTGATGATGATGATGCTAACTGAGAGGCTGAACTTCAGATTTATGTAATTCGAGCAGCTTGAAACATTCAGACTTCCTATATGCTGATGGATCGATGTGTACCTGGTGGTTCAGCCATGAGCTCTGTGGGTTGAATCACGTAAGCTCAGTCTCAATATTTCATAGCTGCACTTTGTACATTTTGCAGCACGTCTGACTCAGGCTTTAAACTGTGGTGTCAGTGGTTTTACAAATTTCTGCCGTCCTCCTTGCGTGACAGTTTCACTATCGATAGTATCTCATGTTCCTCATGTTTAAAATCTGTTTCACAGAGTCAAAATCGCAAAAAGAAAAATCACAATTAAGATATTTTGCGAAAATCATTCAGCTCTAATATTTACAGCCTGATACAAAAAAACAAAATAGCGTTGGTCTCTATAGGCAGAACTGTTTTCTCTAAATTAATTTGACAAGATTTTTAATTAAAAAATAATTATTCTACATGTGTATTTTTTGGGCTTTTAAATTAAAAACTGTATTTTGACAATTTAAGGATATTTTACACGAATGAAAACACATTTATTCAACATTTTTTTTGCATAACTGCCTGTAATTATATAAAATATATCGCATTTCACAGAACCAATACTTCTTTCTCAGCTAATTGTCACTAATTGCATCTCTTTACTAATTGCATCTCTTTTTAAAAATATATTTACAGTATTAAAATTGAATTTAACAGCTTCTTATATTAAATAAAAATAAAATATTTGTAGAATTATGGTAAATTTGTGAATGTATGTTAAGAGTCTGTTAAAAAAATCTGTGTACCTAGAAGAAATCTGAAATTTTGTGGTTCAAAAGTTACACATTTGCATGTTATTGCACATCAGGCTTGTGTATTTGCAGTATTTCTTGTGATGTTATTGGTATTAAAAACAGAAACACAGAAAAATCCAGCCCAAGAAAAAAGAGGAAAATTCCATGACATCGCAGATTTCTATCTTTTTTATCTGACAGCGCGTAACGAACAGAAACAGTTGCTTGTAAACACGCTTAATTCTTGCAAATTTCAGTTAAAAGCATGTTTGTGGCCCTCCTTTTCTGGATAATTGAAAGTGGGCGACAGAGCAGCTCCCTGCGTCAACCAGCTGCCACCGCCGGTTAAGTAAAACAGCAAAAAAAAAGAAATGATAAAACTGAGTCAAAATTCAATTCTGCTTTATCTGATGTGCTCATTACGGGAGACTGATGGCTGCCATTTGAACGCTGCTGTTCCTACAGCGCCTGAACCGTGTGTGTGGCTACGGCGAGATATTAAATCCAGCGTGATGAATAGCGACGACGTGCTGATGTCAGAGGCCAGACATATTTGCTGATTGGCTGTTTTGACTAACTATCGATCGCACTTCGCAAGACTTGGGTGGAAAAAAATGCTCTGAGGACCAGACGAGGGCCGACGCAGACACCCGAGGCACCCGCCGCCAATGAACTGCCACTCGGTCGGCCTGAGAGAGGAGAACTATCCATCTCTGCCTCATCCTTGAGAGAGAAAGAGAGCTTCTCTGTCAGTCTCTCTCTCCCACCAACCTCCCCCCCTCCTTCTCCCTCGTCTCCCCTCTAGTGGCAGTTAGGAAGCCCTGTGGAGTCCTGCTAAGCCTCTCAATAGCTGCCCTGCCTCCCACCTCGAGGCCCATTCACTTCTAATGAGGTGCTCAAGTGTCTGTGGCTTAACATGAGGGTCAACACACAGAAATGGTCCCTTTTACACGGCCAGCTCCCGCCACACTGGCGAATGCTAACGCGATTAATCACATTACGCTGTTATATGATAATCTGCTGGTGTTTCGTTTTAATATGCATCGGTTAAAAGGCTTGTCAAACTTTATTTTCTCCGCCGCAGACATTATAAATATTTACTGCCTTTCTCTTCCGCTTGCTTACGTGACATTCTGCTTACATTACTCCGCATGTTTTGTTCGCGGCCAGAAAAACGAGTTTCTTCTACTGTACGGCTGTGATTTGCCGGATGCTTGACACATGACACGCTATTTTGACATCCGCAGGTGTACGCTGGATGAATGGGCATCAAAGGAAGCATCACTTCTCTCAACCTGAACAACACTCAAAAATTCAAGGTCTCCCAACAGTCCTCGTTGCACTCGAGACGGCGTTACGGACAACAAACAGAAGCCACTTAAGTTGCTTAAGACGCTCTCGCTTCACAAACGTCTCCATAAGTTAAAGTTTCGATCGTTTGTCAGTGTCTTTCCCCCTTCCCGACGTGGTGGCGTGCAGCCCTGTGAAGCAGCCTGTAAACATAATGTGAGCTCAAAGTGAGTCCAGCTTCCTTTAATTGCACGGATTAAACAAGTACGAACAGGCCCGGGCAGCGCTCAGTGTCAGAGGACTGGTTGGTTAGAAGGAGAAGAGAAAAAAAAAAAAAAAAACAGTGAGAGGAGAGGCGGAGGAGGGCTTGGTTTTAGGTCTGTTACTTTTGGATGATATTTAACCTTCTGAAAGGCATGTTGTCTTTAAAAAATCGCCAACGTTACACCATTTAGCAGAGCCAGAAACTGGTAGAACCCAAAAAAAATAGTCAAATTGTGAACTGTTCGCTGGTCCTTGAACCGCTCTCTCTGCTAATGAGTCAAATTTAAGCTTAAACTCGGGATATGTCAACAAAATCATTTATTCCACTTGTCTCATTTAAAAAAACATCTAGAAATAAACAGTTTGTATTGATTGGATTCTATAAAAAATTAACTAAAATTCTTGGTGTAACTGGGAATCCGTGACTGACTTGGCTGACAGTCATGTGGCAAAAAAATTCAGGGACTTTTCGGCCGAACTACAGCCTCTGTTGACAAAAAGCAGAATGGAAACAAATGAAAGATGCAAGTAGTGAAACATCTGTAGTATATAGAGTTTTTGAAGTCTTGGTAACACATGAGGACACTTGGAAAAATGTTAAATCCATGTCTTTTTGTACAATAAGCAATCAACTTTTTTTTCTTTTTTGTATGATTTATGGCATTCTACGTGAGCCACACTGCACGTTGGACATTTTTGAGCCCTCTCTTCTTCTAGTCATGGTTGTGCTGTTTCCATAGTGGTGCAGGACTTTATATTGAGTGAAAAATTATCCAACAGTGAAGGAAAAACATGACAGGAGCAGAAAAAGCCCAGAAACTGGAGTTCAGAGGGTTAATATTTTCCAGCTTTTTTTAAGTGCAGCTGATTCCCTGCTGTGTATTTGATCCTTTAACTAATCTATTTTTTTTTTTGGAAGAAAATCTTTTTAGTCATTTGGAAAACTGAAATCTGAAAGTCCGCTTTGTCAGAACCGTGCCGGACGCTTGAGGCACCATCTCCGACTATTTTTGTAACCGACAGTCCGACGTTCACGCCCGCTTCGCATGCACATCCCGTAAGGCTCCATAAAACTGAGGAAAACTGCAAAGTCAGGTTCTAATTCTCATCACTCTGAGCGACCCCTTTCACATACAAGTAATCTCCTCTGTCCGTTCCTGCAGCCCGTGTTTTATTTAATCTCTTTATGGATTATTTATATCTGGCGTGGCCATCCATCTAAGGTTATAGGCTTGTTTTTTGGATAAAGCCCAAAAGCATAAATCCAGGTGTAACAGGACCCGAGACACACGTGTGAGTCCATCATGCGGACCACCAGTGGAGCTGCTTGTAAACATCTGCTTAAATAAATGGCAACCTGTAAATACAAGTGGTCGGTTATGTAAGCTGGAATAAACAGTTTCTGTTGCGGGCAGAACAACCGATTCTAAAGGGGACGGCGTTGGAGCAAATTCCAGACGAGATAAGTGTTTGACAGTTTGTTCATGGTGCAGTTTGTCCATGAACCTTGAATTAATAATACATGTCAGTGTGATAAACATAGCTGCTGGCCAAACAGTTGACCTGGGTTCGATTCCCGGTCAATGCAAGGGCTTAGGGCTGCGAGGTGGCCCGGTAGTTAGCCTCGCTGCAAGAAGGAGGACACCCGGGATCTTTCTGCGTGGAGTTTGCATGTTCTCCCCGTGCAGCGTGGGTTCTGTGAGGTTAATTGGTGATTCTAAATAGTCCGTAGGTGTGAATGTGAGTGTGCTTGGTTGTCTGTCTCTAAATGTGGCCCTGTGATAGACTGGTGACCTGTCCAGCTGGGATAGACTCCAGCCCCCCCGTGACCCTACTGAGGATTAAGTGGTGTAAAGATAATGGATGGATGGATGGATGGATGTTAGTGTGATTTGATAAACTTGCATTTGAATGCACAGTTTTCTGAGAAAGTCACACCAGACGACGTCCAAAGGAATCCCAGGAACATTATGTGAAAAATGCCAAATCAAACATGCTAATTCAGGTTGAGTAAATTACAGCTGGAAGATCACAAGGTTAAAGTCATTACAGAATAAAAAGGAATAATCCAGGATTTGAGGGAAAACCATCTTTTTTTTTTTTTTTACTGTCTTGATTAATATCCATTTAATGTGGTTCAGCAGAGCAGCTGATGCTCGCTGATTTTTATTTTGATTCGCTTTCAATTCAATTTTTTTACTTTTAATTCTGTGCCGAAATGCAAGAGGCTAATTGCGATTATGTGAGTCCGCCGAGACAAAATGTGTTTCGGCGACAATGTGCGCAAAACAGTTTGAGACGCCGCGTCCCGTTCATTCATTTATTTCTCAGTGACTTATGGGAAAACACTTGGCACTTAGCACTTAGCATCCATCCATCCGCAGCATCCCAGACATCAAAAGATTTGTGTGTGGTGTTGCTTTGCTTGCGTGTGTGTGTGTGTGTGTGTGTGTGCGCACCCTGCGTTGAATGAACTAAGTGACTGTCAAATTACGTAAGGGTGTGGGATAATTCTGTTGGCTTTTCTCTGCACAGTTGGCTCTTTTTTGATTGTCAGGGTTGGCGAGAAGCCAAATCCACGCAGAAACACCAACACACACAAAAACGCTGCCTTTTTTTTTTCACTTTCAGCATCATACAGAGCTCGTTTTCATTCCTTTACCTTCTCTGTCATAGCTTTCCTGCCATCTTTTTAGTCTCTCTCTCCTCATCTATGTTTGCCTTTCTCTCTCTTTTACACTGTTCCCTTCCACTCCAACGCAAACCTCTCAGCGCCACATTCAACATTTTTTTGTAGCAGGTTAAATGAGAGAATCTCATTTTGTTCTTCATGTTGACATAATAGCCCCAGCTAGATCCTCTGCAGTCGCTCTGATTACGCCATTGACTCCACATTAATACAGTAAATATCCTGTAAATTATAAATTGCGCTGTCAACATGCTCCTTCCTTAATGACGAGCGCCGGAATCAGCGTCGCTCCAAATTAGCGCTGGACTTACTGGTGAGATGATAAATAAATCAAAGCGCTCGCTTATGTGTCAATTTTGTTTACTGAATTAAAAATAAATGAAAAAAAAAATAGTAAAAATAAAAAAAAAAAGCTGACGGATGGAGAAATACTGTATGTGGAGGAAACCAATTACCAGTTAACTTTGAACAAAGGCCTGTGAGCGATACGTCGTGTCTGTCTTGACTCGACGAGGAAATCTTGAGGCAGCTGGTGTCTTCCAGTCTTTGCATGGTGGCGCATTTAGTGATTGTTCTTTGTTGTTTTCAATAATTTATTTTCTTCCCTGCATGCCCATGATGATTGCCCCCCCCTCCTCTTGAGTCTGTAAAATGTGCATGAAGAGGCTCCTCAGAGAGTTCGCCGCTCCGTCTCCATCACCTGCTAACCTTGGATTTCTACACAAGCCGACGTACTGTACATACACTTCATATGTTTTCACTTCTTATTTTTCTCCCTCTTCTCGTCAGTATGCCTCTTGCATGCCAGCAGAGATGCTCAGGGCTCCTAGTGTTCACACCGGGTCATCGCTGACATGCTTTGGAGCAGTAATAATAGAACCCATGCGAACAAACCACCATCTGCATTACTTAAAGCTGCGACCTGATGTATTCCGCACACACACGTCTGCCAATTCGTTCGCCAAAATCAACTTTTCTTTTACAACATGTCCTCGCAAAGTTCTTGTTTGGTCTTTATTACCCCCCCGTCCACCTCAAGTGAAATTCCCCCTATCGTCAAAGCCAGTGCTGCGAATTTGGTGCTGCAAAGAAGCAACGAAGGGGAAGTTGTGTAAGGGAATATCGAGAGCTGCTGTGTTGACACGGCCTGGGTGGGTGCCAGCCACCCGTTCTTATGCTCCACTTTGACCTTAGCTCGGGAGAGGTGGGGCTTTTCTGGCTGCAACTTGACGCCGCTGTTCCAAGTGGTGCTGTCAGGGGGGAAGGAGATGACCCAATAACATGTAGACGGGATACGAGGCTCACGTGGACAATTAGAAAAGTCACCGAAGGCTCAGCGAGCGCACGTATACTGTACTTGCTTTTTGAGAGTCTGTGTTTATATAAATACATACTCTCATGGCACAACACTCACACCCTGGTCCCTTCTCTTGCCTCTTTGCCTGACTCACCCCCACAACTATGCAAGCAACTCCAGCTCAGTCACCTAATTGATTCCAGATTTCCCCCCTCATCCCTTCACTCTCTCCAGCCTCCTCCTCCTCGCTGTCACTGCTGCCCTTCGTTCTCTCCATCGTTCTGGGCCTTCTGGGTCTCAGTGCCTGCCATGTGTTCATTCATCGTGGTATAGATATGTACGCAAAGATTTTTATCTGTCAACACGTTTGGTCATGTTGTTGAATTTAAACCTTTTCTCCCATCGAATTTTTTTCACACTCAGAAAACCGGTTTAAAAGGCATGTTGTCTGGCAAAATTGCACCATATATCAGAGTCCAACGATGTAAAAACAGTAAGAATCATTGGATTTTAACTTTCCACAGACTGTTTCTTTAGAATTAATTGACCAAATGTAATCTTAAAATCATGATATTTCCTAAAAATCACTTTATTCTACATGTCTTGTTTAAAAAAAATTGACAAAAATAAAATTTTGCTCTAACTTACATACCTCGGTCACGTCACGTGACTAAAAATCTGGGACTTTTTGACTTTTAGACTGAACTGCAGGCAGTGTTTACATTTTTTTGGGCATAAATATTGTACATGTTGAGTTCAGTTTATTTTTTTTCAATTTGGAATAAGAGACAAAGAAATTTCTATTTTTTTCCCTGTTTTTTTTTTTAGATTTATTGTACTATAACTGTCTCATGCTGCACAGAAGGTTTATTTTTAAATTCTTTCTACTTCTATCCGTGGTTTTACTGTTTACATAGAGGTGCAGGACTTTATATTACAGTAAAAAACGAGCCCATAGTGCGTAAAAAAGGTTCCAAGAGCAAAACTGTCTGGTGTTTACATGGTTAACACATGAAAACGTACTTTTTATGGCACCTAATATCGCTATTTAACAAAAAAGTCTGATTGTCTGGCCTTGGCAAGCAGAATGAATAGAAGTCATTGTGCACGCAGTTCAAAGGTTGTAAAAAAAAAAAAATTGTAATCTGTTAGATTCAAAGAGCCACAACATTTCCTGTTTACCACCCTGTGAATTTTGCAACGCCAGTGGTGTGTTAAGAGACATGGCAGACAGTCTGTTGTGCAAATCTGTGGGTAACTGTCACACGGACAGGGCCGGTGGGTGCAGGGAGAGTGGGGGGAGAAAAAAAAAGGAGATAAATGCCCTTTTTCTTTGTTTTTCCCTCAGTAAATGCTATACATTTACCTCAGCGTGGATATTTAAAGCACGCTGACTGGCGCGCAGTATCTAAGGAAACAGGTGGGAGCAAACAGCCACGGAGATGACAAGTGTTTGGCGGATCAGCTCTGGCTAGATTTCACGTAATTTCAAAATTTGTTGTGACACTTGCAGCCACACATCTCAGCAACCACTGCTACATTTCGAGCTCCTGTTCCAACGAGCGTATTACATAATAACTTCTTCATCAAAAACATTTTTTTTTTACCGCTGTGTGTGTGTGTGTGTGTAAAGCTCGCAGCGAGGCAGTAAAGGCTGAATCCAGACAGGATTGAATGGATGTGTGTGTGTGCAATTTAAAACAGCGTGGTCAGTATAAGATTGTACAAATACAGCATGTTTTCATACCACTGGATACAAGGCTCAGTCTGATGCCAAATCTTTATGCTTCTGATGTCAGATGCTGCTTGTTTAACTGACCTCGCCTGATCCCGTAACTTAATCTCGTTCGAAATCTCCGGCTTGTGATTGAAAACGGACAAAAAACAGGAGTAAAAAAGCTGCGGTTTTCATACAGACACAAAGGTTTTCTCTCTACCTCAACTCTACACCTGTTTTTGTTTTTTTTTTGTTTTCACCGATTTGCTTCAACCAGAGAGAGAGAGAGAGAGTGGGCTCAAGCAAAGAACTGGCTCCTGTTCGCAGAGCACAAAAGTCAGTACTGTTACATAAGACAGCCATACTGTGTCAAATTGATGCAGAGCAAAAAAAATGGACCATGTTGAACAAATCAGATGGCTATACGTAAAAAAAAAAAAAAAAAAGCCACTTTGATGTTTAAATTCTTGGGGAATGAGCGAGGCTGATGGCTCGGTGGACGTGCGCGGTGCCTCTGGTGACAAACAAGCCAATTTCTCAACACAGATGAAGCATTCATATTAGGTTATGGTAGCAATTATTGAGTCATGGGACCTTGTTCGACCTTAGAGGATAAAAATCTGTGTTGTTACGGTTTGGATGTAATCAACAATGGAACTTGAGACTGCGTCCAAGATGGAAAAAATACCGAACTTGTTAGTAATCCCTACATATGGGATGATTCATGTCTTTTTGCCCCACAAACTATTTGTACCAGCAGGGTGATGCTATAATAGTGCCTTAACTCAATCCTAAATTTGTGTTACTGTAACGCTGCGGGTATGTGTTTCGGTTTCATTAGCACCTAATCTAATTTAACTTTTGTAAGAGAGCTCAGTTTTATAATTAGAGATCGATTGCGAGTACGGAGATAGCAGCAGATACTGTAGGAGTTAGACGCCGCTGACGTGACGGATGTTCATTAAATTAAAGCTCATGAGAACAGGATACGTCCAACAGGTCAAGAGGGGTGACAGGAATTTTTCTTTTTTGAAACGACCTCATATGACATCTTCTTCGCTAAAACCTTCCGTGTGGAAAATACCCATCATCTCTTCTGCCCTCAGAGTTAGTGTTCTGGATGAATTACACGGATTTAACATACTACTGTTCGCTTGCCACACCTCAAACTAGAAGCCAAAAAAAAAAAAAG
Source organism: Stegastes partitus (assembly GCF_000690725.1). Lineage (NCBI taxonomy): Eukaryota > Metazoa > Chordata > Actinopteri > Pomacentridae > Stegastes > Stegastes partitus. Next base: position 217,506 of record NW_007578873.1, read on the forward strand.
ACAGAAGAAAAACAAAAAGCTAGATTAAAAGCAGATTTGTCTTGTGGAAATAGTTCCTTAATTGCAAAAGTTGAGTAAGAATTTGTATTACCGTCTGGAATTTAATGGGTAATTTAGCTGGATGAGTCAAGACAGAAATACAAACTGACCGGTTCCTACTGATTGTGGAAGAAAGCAAGACTGTGTGGAACAAGGAAGTAGCAGTTGTAGTTTTGCTGGGAAAAAAGTAGAAGTTAAACTGTGATTAGTTGGAACCAGCCAGTATATTCATAATAACTGATTATTATAATGAAATTACCAAGTAAGAGCTCTGTTAGGAAATGCTGCCATAAGTTCCTTAGAAAGATTCAATAGAAACATTTCCTTCAGTGGAAAATTGATCATCCTGTCAAGTGTTTTTTCTTCTCTTTCTTCACATGAGTACACTCAGGACGTACCTGTTTTCCATTTTGTACTAAGGGGTTATTAACAGCCGAGGCAAAGACAGCAAACTGCTGTTACTATATAGGCTACAAGTAGTTCCCTCTGGGCTTCTTTCTTCTCCCTGCTCTCCCTTCTCCCCGCTGTTTTTATTATTCCAATGTCCATGTGAGTGTTAAATATAAAACTGGCGCCGCTGGACGCTTTGCTATTTAGAAACTGCCTCATTTGACAAACACACCTGTTACTGGTTGGAATAGTGCATGTAAAGAATGCAAATGGATTAAAAAAAGCAAAATAGAAAAGACTGAAAAGCACCAGATATCGAATGTCACAACCTGCCTGAATGTACCAACCCATATATATATATTTATAATGAAATAAAATTGAGTCATTTTTAAGTTTGTACTGAACTGTAGCAAAGAATCCAAATCTAAAGTGAAGCGACTGATCCAAAAAGCTCCCTCAGCTCTCTGCATAGTTGAAACAGTCAACTTTAACGGCCTTTTAATTCTCTGGGTGGCCTCGTCTGACACCCAGGGGTGTTCCTAGACGGCTCACTCTCATGTCACTTTGACTGTCAGGTGGTGTCATAAAAATGTAGTGTGAGCTTCACGTGGCAGACACATTTACAGGTGTGTGTGTGTGTGTGTGTCTTCTACAGGGCTCAAATTAAACCATACATCAGGTTGTGTGTGTGTCACAGGTTCTAACACATGCATACTGACGCTCTCCCACCCCCACATTCTTTATAGTGTTAACCTGTAGTTTTATTTCAGCAGCACGTCATGAGGAGTTACGGTTGATAGTTTGCTGAAGTGAAAATAGGAACCAAAATGTATAGCTATTGTACATAGAGATAGAGTAACTATCATAGTCAGTCTTGCAATGTTTTGAAATAGAGGCGCTATAAGGTGTGATCAAAAGGTTTTGGGCCTGTGGGTAGTGTGTGTCACAAGTCAGGAGACCATGTAGCACCGTGCTTTTAACTGTGCAACATGTGTGGCACACATTTTGGTCATCATTGGTAGGGGCACATTTGTGATATCTACGTGGACCACAAACTAGAGAAGAAACATCCCATTCTGTGTTCGTCAGCAGATCCAAACTTTATGTCAAATGTCATCACTGGTGAGATGAGAGGTGGGTCTGCAGCTACCATCAGGAGAAGAAACAACAGTTTTCACATCATGCTTTTCCAAAACACGATGCATCAGGTCTGGACCATGCTGATTGTTTTCTTCAACATCCATGCGGCTGTGCGCTGGGAAATCACTGTAAAAGCAGATTTCTGCTGTTACATCCTGAGGTGTTTGAGGGAGATTCTACCCCACAAATGACCTCAGGTTTATTGTCCACAACAACACAATTGTGGCTTCACACCCCACCTTCTCACTAGGTTTGTCTCCCTATAGCATCTCCCTCTTCTGCAAAATGAAAATTGAAGCATCATCGTTGTGACACAGTTTAGAAGATTCAGCACCGATTGCAGATGATGCTTGACCTGTTTGCATAACGAGAGAAGCCTTTCAGAAGTGCCGGGAGCACTGTGTTGCTGCACAATGACACCACTTTGACATGCCGATTCTGATTGTTAATGGCACAATCTTGGAACTTGTTGATCGTCTTTCAGACAACCCATCACTAGATATGTTCCATCTGTCCTCTGTAACATGATTAGAAAACTCGCTGATCATGTCTTAAAACATCCACATATCATTATCATTCCTTTGTGCTATTCTTTCTTCTATTTTACTTTCTGCCCATCTGTGCAGCCTTGTAAGGTTTCTTCTTCTATTAATAATAGCAAATAAGCACACTGAGCTATGTTGCCATGCATACGCAAACACTGCATACTCTTGCATCCAAACGCCTGCACACACACACACACACACACACACGCAAACAGAGACCAACCTCTGCTCAGACATGCAGCAGGGCAGCTAATTAGTAAAGTGGCAGTGGGGTTTGTGTGAAAACCACACACATACTGTACACACACACACACACACACACACTGCCCAGTGAGAGCTCATAGCATGCACACTGCAGAGACACCACAGGACGCCAGAACTGCTGGTGCTATTGATCCAAGACAAATGAACAAATGAGAGAGAGAGAGGGAGAGGGAGAGGAAGGAAATGTGTGGAGAGGGGTCATCATGTGCGAGACAGAGTGTTGTCACAGCTCAACTCCCGCCTTCTCTCCCTCCTCAGATCAATACCATCTTTTGTGTTTGTTAGCACAGCATTGTAGTGGTGAGTGGTCAGTCCCTCTAGTGGTGTGAGGCCAACACAGGCGGGAAGGAAAAGAGATAGAGAGAGGGGGGAGTTTAAAGACGGGAGAGGGGAGATGCATACAGGGAAAACAGAGAGATAGACAGGGAAGAAAAAAAAAAAAGAGGTGGAAATAAAGACAGAGTGGTAGTGGCGACCCAGTTCCATCACTGCTTGTTTGTGTTTGGGGCGGCGCGGCGGCTAAGAGCATCGTGACACGAGGATCGGAGGAAGGAAGGTTGTGGGAAATAAACATACATTTGTGAGGACGTCACCTTGGCAAATGCTCGTGTACGTTGTGCTGAGTGAAGCCGCTTTGGGAGTCAGTGCACATGCAGAGACAGGCGTGCATCAAAAGTGAGCTCAGGTGATCATAATGATGCTGCAGATATCTTAATCATGCAGGTATATCATATTTAAGGTTCCAAAATTTCCCTTCCTTTTCTTGTCTTACATTACATTTAATTGAATCTGACGTGAGTTTTGCGGTCGGCCAACATGCCACATTAACAGCGATCTCCTTCAACTTACGATTCTGAATTATTGGTAAAGAAAATATTAATTAGCTGCAGCCCTGAGTGATTCTGACAGAATGATTTCTTGCTGTTGCTCTCACGCTGTTATTAGCCCTGAATCACGAAGCCTTGGAATAAATTACAGCAGATTTTTTTTGTGGCATTTTATTTTTGGATTGTCCACTTTCACTGTGCATTTTAGAGAAATTACATTTTAATTAGAGCCTGTAATAGTATTAATGTTGGCTCATAAAAATAACTACTAGTCAACATTTTATAGATTAAAAGATTAATTGATTTATTGAAAATAATCATTGGTTGCAGCCCTAAAAAAGACAACTTTTTTTTTTTTTACTAACTTCGTGCGAGTCTTTTTCCACTTAATCAATTTTCCAATTTTTCCTCACTTTCGGTCTAATTCAACATGACTTCTGAGTCAGTATGAGGCTTAAAATCTGTCTGGAAATAGCTTTTAAATGGATCTGCTTCTTCTTTAAAAAAAAAAAAAAAAATCAAATAAATAAAAAAAACGGACTATTTATCAGTGTAACTCAGTAAAACCAAAAAATGATGAGCCTTGGCTTTAATCTAATTGAGGCCGAGGTTGATTACATCCAGTCCCTTTAAAGTCTTTCAGGCATGATGCGGTTCCCTGTAGCTCGGGCTGTGATGAATGATGGATCATGATGCTGTAAAGCCCTATTGCACTTAGCTGTGCATTTAGTGTCTACAGCGTGCTTCTCCCTTGGGCCATCTGTGTTCCTCCTTTGATTAACAGGCAGTAAAAACTCCGAACACGGTGGCTGACTGGTTGGTGAAATGACAGCTTCATGGTGTTTTCTTCCTCGTATATGCTTCTCACGTTCCTTTTGGATATCGCGGCTTCAATGTATCAGATCATTGTTTTATTTCACACTCCATTTTCTGTATTTATAATGATTGTGTGGAGTTGTTTGCACATGCTGTGCGGATGCCTGACCTTGTTTTCTTGCTGCAGTGATTTGTCACACCTTGTGTTGATATGGTGCAGTGAGCTGGCTCTTTGACAACTACACTATAAACATGAGCGTCTAATGTGGATTGCATGTTTTCAGGCACCTACGTATAAGCTGCCGCCGCTCGCTCGCTCGCTCGCTGTTGGGATTTGTTATACACGCTGCACATTCTCATTTAGCCGCCACAAAAAAAATCTCATGCAGGAATTAGGGGGAGCAAATGAGGAAGCGTTTCCTTTAACTCTCCTCAGGGGTGCATGCATGCGTGGTTCACGGTTTTG